>NW_026729322.1:47500-70000 GCF_030272615.1 Cryptomeria japonica
GCAGAGGAGGTTACCAGCCGAAGGATGCAGTAGCAATAACAGGTATAGTTCCGCGGCGGCCGAGAAGACTCACCGCATAGGAATCGGGATGCGAGGCGAGGGATGCGGCGGGAAGGCCCCGACGGCTAAACGGAAGAGGCTGCAGGGCCGCCTCGGAATGGTCCAAGCATCGGATGCGATTGGGACGACTACCAGTGCCAACCCCTTATCCCGCGATGCGTCCGATACACAGATAGTTCCAAGGCGGCCGAGGAGCCTCACCGCATATCAATCGGGGTGCGAGGCGAGGGATGGGGCGGGAAGGCCCCAACGGCTAGACGGAAGAGGCTTCAGGGCCACCTCGGAATGGTCCAAGCATCGGACGCGCTTGGGGCGACTGCCAGTGCCAACCCCTTATCCCGCGATGCGTCCGATACACAGATGGTTCCAAGGCGGCCGAGGAGCCTCACCGCATAGCAATCGGGGGTGCGAGGCGAGGGATGGGGCGGGAAGGCCCCAACGGCTAGACGGAAGAGGCTTCAGGGCCGCCTAGGAATGGTCCAAGCATCGGACACGCTTGGGGCGACTACCAGTGACAGCCCCCTATCCCGCGATGCGTCCGATACGAAGATGGTTCCAAGGCGGCCGAGGAGCCTCACCGCATAGCAATCGGGGTGCGAGGTGGGGGATGCGGCGAGATGGCCCCAACGGCTAGACGGAAGAGGCCACAGGGCCGCGTCGGAATAGTCCAAGCATCGGACGCGCTTGGGGCGACTACCAGTGACAACCCCTTATCCCGCGATGCGTCCGATACGAAGATAGTTCCAAGGCGGCCGAGGAGCCTCACCGCATAGCAATCGGGGTGCGAGGTGGGGGATGCGGCGAGATGGCCCCAACGGCTAGACGGAAGAGGCTGCAGGGCCGCCTCGGAATAGTCCAAGCATCGGACGCGCTTGGGGCCACTACCAGTGACAACCCCTTATCCCGCGATGCGTCCGATACGAAGATAGTTCCAAGGCGGCCGAAGAGCCTCACCGCATAGCAATCGGGGTGCGAGGTGGGGGATGCGGCGAGATGGCCCCAACGGCTAGACGGAAGAGGCCACAGGGCCGCCTCGGAATAGTCCAAGCATCGGACGCGCTTGGGGCGACTACCAGTGACAACCCCTTATCCCGCGATGCGTCCGATACGAAGATAGTTCCCAGGCGGCCGAGGAGCCTCACCGCATAGCAATCGGGGTGCGAGGCGAGGGATGCGGCGAGATGGCCCCAAAGGCTAGACGGAAGAGGCTGCAGGGCTGCCTCGGAATAGTCCAAGCATCGGACGCGCTTGGGGCGACTACCACTGCCAACCCCTTATCCCGCGATGCGTCCGATACACAGATAGTTCCGAGGCGGCCGAGGAGGTGGGGGATGCAGCGAGATGGCCCCAACGGCTAGACGGAAGAGGCTGCAGGGCCGCCTCGGAATAGTCCAAGCATCGGACGCGCTTGGGGCGACTACCAGTGACAACCCCTTATCCCGCGATGCGTCCGATACACAGATAGTTCCGAGGCGGCCAAGGAGCCTCACCGCATAGCAATCGTGGTGCGAGGTGGGGGATGCGGCGAGATGGCCCCAACGGCTAGACGGAAGAGGCTGCAGGGCCGCCTCGGAATGGTCCAAGCATCGGATGCGCTTGGGGCGACTACCACTGCCAACCCCTTATCCCGCGATGCGTCCGATACACAGATAGTTCCAAGGCGGCCGAGGAGCCTCACAGCATAGCAATCAGGGTGCGAGGCGAGGGATGCGGCGAGAAAGCCCCAACGGCTAGAGGGAAGAGGCTTCAGGTCCGCCTCGGAATGGTCCAAGCATCGGACGCGCTTGGGGCGACTACCAGTGACAACCCCTTATCCCGCGACGCGTCCGATACACAGATAGTTCCAAGGCGGCCGAGGAGCCTCACCGCATAGCAATCGGGGTGCGAGGCGAGGGATGCGGCGAGAAGGACCCAACGGCTACACGGAAGAGGCTTCGGGGCCGCCTCGGAATGGTCCAAGCATCGGACGCGCTTGGGGCGACTACCAGTGACAACCCCTTATCCCGCGACGCGTCCGATACACAGATAGTTCCAAGGCGGCCGAGGAGCCTCACCGCATAGCAATCGGGGTGCGAGGCGAGGGATGCGGCGAGAAGGACCCAACGGCTAGACGGAAGAGGCTTCGGGGCCGCCTCGGAATGGTCCAAGCATCGGACGCGCTTGGGGCGACTACCAGTGACAACCCCTTATCCCGTGACGCGTCCGATACACAGATAGTTCCAAGGCGGCCGAGGAGCCTCACCGCATAGCAATCGGGGTGCGAGGCGAGGGATGCGGCGAGAAGGACCCAACGGCTAGACGGAAGAGGCTTCGGGTCCGCCTCGGAATGGTCCAAGCATCGGACGCGCTTGGGGCGACTACCAGTGACAACCCCTTATCCCGCGACGCGTCCGATACACAGATAGTTCCAAGGCGGCCGAGGAGCCTCACCGCATAGCAATCGGGGTGCGAGGCGAGGGATGCGGCGAGAAGGACCCAACGGCTAGACGGAAGAGGCTTCGGGTCCGCCTCGGAATGGTCCAAGCATCGGACGCGCTTGGGGCGACTACCAGTGACAACCCCTTATCCCGCGACGCGTCCGATACACAGATAGTTCCAAGGCGGCCGAGGAGCCTCACCGCATAGCAATCGGGGTGCGAGGCGAGGGATGCGGCGAGAAGGACCCAACGGCTAGACGGAAGAGGCTTCGGGTCCGCCTCGGAATGGTCCAAGCATCGGACGCGCTTGGGGCGACTACCAGTGACAACCCCTTATCCCGCGACGCGTCCGATACACAGATAGTTCCGAGGCGGCCGAGGAGCCTCACCGCATAGCAATCGGGGTGCGAGGCGAAGGATGCGGCGAGAAGGACCCAACGGCTAGACGGAAGAGGCTTCGGGTCCGCCTCGGAATGGTCCAAGCATCGGACGCGCTTGGGGCGACTACCAGTGACAACCCCTTATCCCGCGACGCGTCCGATACACAGATAGTTCCAAGGCGGCCGAGGAGCCTCACCGCATAGCAATCGGGGTGCGAGGCGAGGGATGCGGCGAGAAGGACCCAACGGCTAGACGGAAGAGGCTTCAGGGCCGCCTCGGAATGGTCCAAGCATCGAACGCGCTTGGGGCGACTACCAGTGACAACCCCTTATCCCGCGACGCGTCCGATACACAGATAGTTCCGAGGCGGCCGAGGAGCCTCACCGCATAGCAATCGGGGTGCGAGGCGAGGGATGCGGCGAGAAGGACCCAACGGCTAGACGGAAGAGGCTTCAGGGCCGCCTCGGAATGGTCCAAGCATCGGACGCGCTTGGGGCGACTACCAGTGACAACCCCTTATCCCGCGACGCGTCCGATACACAGATAGTTCCGAGGCGGCCGAGGAGCCTCACCGCATAGCAATCGGGGTGCGAGGCGAGGGATGCGGCGAGAAGGACCCAACGGCTAGACGGAAGAGGCTTCAGGGCCGCCTCGGAATGGTCCAAGCATCGGACGCGCTTGGGGCGACTACCAATGACAACCCCTTATCCCGCGACGCGTCCGATACACAGATAGTTCCGAGGCGGCCGAGGAGCCTCACCGCATAGCAATCGGGGTGCGAGGCGAGGGATGCGGCGAGAAGGACCCAACGGCTAGACGGAAGAGGCTTCAGGGCCGCCTCGGAATGGTCCAAGCATCGGACGCGCTTGGGGCGACTACCAGTGACAACCCCTTATCCCGCGACGCGTCCGATACACAGATAGTTCCGAGGCGGCCGAGGAGCCTCACCGCATAGCAATCGGGGTGCGAGGCGAGGGATGCGGCGAGAAGGACCCAACGGCTAGACGGAAGAGGCTTCAGGGCCGCCTCGGAATGGTCCAAGCATCGGACGCGCTTGGGGCGACTACCGTTGCCAACCCCTTATCCCGCGATGCGTCTGATACACAGATAGTTCCGAGGCGGCCGAGGAGCCTCACCGCATAGCAATCGGGTTGCGAGGCAGATTATTGGGAAGGGAACCCCCTGGGATGCGGCTCAGGGATGCGGCTCAAGCAGTGCCCAAAGGGACTGGAATGCGGAATCACATCGAGAGACCCAAATGCTATACGAGGGCTCAAATCGAATTATCGATTTGGCCACGACATGGACGCATCGGAACGACTACCTTTGCCGAACCACTCGCAATTGCATCCATACCGAAACCAATAGACATTTCCGTTAGAGCCCTCGCATAGCATTCGGGAATCTCGCATGCCCCTCTAAATCGACCAATGCTGGCGCTCAATGAAAATCCGAGCGCTACCACCGTTCGAGCGCCAGCATTGGTCGAGTTAGAGGGGCACGGGGGAGAATGCTCCAGTCAACACCTCCCCTATATAAGTTATTTGTCCGATTCTCGCACAACCGTAGTCTGCCTCGTCGAATCAAACAACGGTCCCAGATTCCGACTTCCGTTCCGTAGAGACCCAAAAGCTAGATGGAGGCTCGCAAGAAAGAGAGTCGGCGCATAGCAATCGGGTTTCTCGAACGTTTAGGGACCGAGCTCACTTGCGGATAGGGCAAAATCCGCCAAGCAACCCAAAAGCTAGACGGGGGCTCGAATCGAATCGCCTAGGCGGCCACAACAACGACGTGTTGGATCGACTACCAGTGCCAAACCATTCAGCAAGACTAGTCTGTGTCGAGGCCGGATAGAGATTCTCAGAGAGCGCCCGCATAGCATTTAGGAGACCTGCCGCGTCCCTCACACTCGACAAATGGTGGTGCACGTTTATAAATCCGAGCGATCCCAACCCTTTCAAGCACCAACATCGGTCGAGATAGAGGGGCACGGAGGGGGCTGCGTGAGACAACACAGTCCCCTATATAAGTTATTTGTCCGATTCTCACACATCCGAAGAATGGTCATCAAATCGGACAACAGCCCAAACTTCCGACTTCCGTCCCAGAAAGCCCAAGAGCTATCTAAAACGTTCATGGCCGGAACTCGATCGCGGCTATACCAGTCCGCCAAGCAACCCAAAAGCTAGACTGGAGCTCTAGTCGAATCACCTCTGTGGCCATTGCAAGGACGTGTTGGAGCGACTACCATTGCCGAACCATTCCGCAGGTCGAGTCCATACCAAGGCCGCATAGAGATTCACGATGAGCTCCTGCATAGCAATCAGGAGACTTGCCGTGTCCATCACAATCGATAAATCCTGGTGCAAGATTTTTGCATCCGAGCGCTCCAACCAGTCGAGCACCAGCATCAATCGACATAAACGGGCACGGGGGGAGGATGCTCGAGAACACTACCTCCCCTATATAAGTTATTTGTCCGATTCTCAAGCAGCCGAAGTCTGGTCATCGAATCGGGTCAAAGACCACAACTTCCGACTTTACCCACAATGCAAGTCATCGAATCGAACATCGGCCCCCGAGTCGGACTCCATGCGTATGTCAGGTCATCGGACCCAAATTCCGCCTTCCTGCGCATGGCGGGCCATCAATATCAACTCGGTCATCGGACCCAAACTCCGCCTTTTTGCGTATGGCACGCCTTCAAATCGGTCATCGGACCCAAATTCCGCCTTCCTGTGCATGGCGGGCCATCAACATCAACTCGGTCATCGGACCCAAATTCCGCCTTTCTGCGCATGGCACGCCATCAACTCGGTCATCGGACCCAAATTCCGCCTTCCTGCGCATGGCAGGTCATCGGACACAAATTCAGACCTCGCCAATATGCCTACGTATCGAATCGGTCATCGGACCCAACTTCCGACTTCATCCATACTGTAGGGTCTTTGAGGTTGGCGCGGTGCGCTCAACCCAGGGAGTCGACCCATCGAAGCATACACCTCCCCTATATAAGCTATTTGTCCGATTCCCACACCTGTGTAGTTTGCACCTCTGACCAGGACATCGACCCCAACTTCCGAACTCGACTGCAACGACGGCACCAGCGCCTTGGTGCGCACCTTGCGACGCACAGTCCCAACATTCGCCTTCCTGCACATGGCAGGTCATCGGACCCAAATTCCGACCTCGCGAGTATGCCTACATATCGAATCGGTCATCGGACCCAACTTCCGACTTCATCCATACCGTAGGGTCTTTGAGGTTGGCGCGGTGCGCTCAACCCGGGGAGTCGACCCAACGAAGCATACACCTCCCCTATATAAGCTATTTGTCCGATTCCCACACCTGTGTAGTTTGCACCTCCGATCAAGACATCGACCCCAACTTCCGAACTCGCCTCCAACGACCGAACCAGCGCCTTGGTGCGCACCTTGCAACGCACAGTGCCAACATTCGCCTTCCTGCACGTGGCAGGTCATCGGACCCAAATTCCGACCTCGCGAGTATGCCTACATATCGAATCGGTCATCGGACCCAACTTCCGACTTCATCCATACCGTAGGGTCTTTGAGGTTGGCGCGGTGCGCTCAACCCGGGGAGTCGACCCAACGAAGCATACACCTCCCCTATATAAGCTATTTGTCCGATTCCCACACCTGTGTAGCTTGCACCTCCGATCAGGACATCGACCCCAACTTCCGAACTCGACTAAAAAGACCGCACCAGCGCCTTGGTGTGCACCTTGCAACGCACAGTGTCAACATTCGCCTTCCTGCACATGGCAGGTCATCGGACCCAAATTCCGACCTCATGAGCATACCTACTAATCGAATCGGTCATCGGACCCAACTTCCGACTTCATCCATACCGTAGGGTCTTTGAGGTTGGCGCGGTGCGCTCAACCTGGGGAGTCGACCCATCGAAGCATACACCTCCCCTATATAAGCTATTTGTCCGATTCCGACACCTGTGTAGTTTGCACCTCCGCTCAGGACATCGACCCCAACTTCCGAACTCGCCTGCAACGACCGAACCAGCGCCTTGGTGCGCACCAAAAGTGCGCACTTTTGGAGGGCACTTTTCTGCGCTCCAAAGGTGCGCACTTTTGGAGGGCACTTTTTGGAGGGCACTTTTCTGCGCTCCAAAGGTGCGCACTTTTGGAGGGCACTTTTTGGAGGGCACTTTTCTGCGCTCCAAAGGTGCGCACTTTTGGAGGGCACTTTTTGGAGGGCACTTTTCTGCGCTCCAAAGGTGCGCACTTTTGGAGGGCACTTTTTGGAGGGCACTTTTCTGCGCTCCAAAGGTGCGCACTTTTGGAGGGCACTTTTTGGAGGGCACTTTTCTGCGCTCCAAAGGTGCGCACTTTTGGAGGGCACTTTTTGGAGGGCACTTTTCTGCGCTCCAAAGGTGCGCACTTTTGGAGGGCACTTTTTGGAGGGCACTTTTCTGCGCTCCAAAGGTGCGCACTTTTGGAGGGCACTTTTTGGAGGGCACTTTTCTGCGCTCCAAAGGTGCGCACTTTTGGAGGGCACTTTTCTGCGCTCCAAAGGTGCGCACTTTTGGAGGGCACTTTTGTGCACTCCAAAGGTGCGCACTTTTGGAGGGCACTTTTCCTGTGCTCCAAAGGTGCACACCTAGGTGAGCACCTTCGACCACACCTTGTAGCACACCAAACTCTGACTTTCGACTTCATCCGCAATGCAGGGTCTTTGAGGTTGGCGCAATGCGCACAACCAGGGGAGTCGACCCATCAAACCCAACACCTCCCCTATATAAGCTATTTGTCTGATTCTCATACATGCGTAGCCTGCAGGAGCAATTAGGACATCGACCCCAACTTTCGGCTTCTAAACGAAAACAAGGTCTTTGAGGTTGGTGTAATGCGAACAACTAGGGGAGTCAACCCATCAAACCCAACACCTCCCCTATATAAGCTATTTGTCTGATTCTCATACATGTGTAGTCTACAGGAGCAATTAGGACATCGACCCCAACTTTTGACTTCTTAACGAAAACAAGGTCTTTGAGGTTGACGTAATGCGCACAACCAGGGGAGTCGACCCATCAAACCCAACACCTCCCCTATATAAGCTATTTGTCCGATTCTCATACATGTGTAGCCTGCAGGAGCCATTAGGACATTGACCCCAACTTTTGACTTCTTAACGAAAACAAGGTCTTTGAGGTTGGCGTAATGCGCACAACCAAGGGAGTTGACCCATCAAACCCAACACCTCCCCTATATAAGCTATTTGTCTGATTCTCATACATGTGTAGCCTGCAACAACGATTAGGACATCCACCCCAACTTCTGAATTCGTCTGCGTTGACCGCACCAAAGGTGCACGCCTTGGTGCTCACCAAAATCCGACTTCCGACTTCTTCTGCTATGCGGGGTCTTTGAGGTTGGCGCAGTGCGCACAACCAGGGGAGTCAACCCACCGAATGCAACACCTCCCCTATATAAGCTATTTGTCTGATTCTCATACATGCGTAGACTGCAGCAATGATTAGGACATCCACCCCAACTTTTGACTTCTTAAACAAGACAGGGTCTTTGAAGTTGGTGCAGTGCACACAACCAGGGGAGTCGACCCATCAAACGCAACACCTCCCCTATATAAAGCTATTTGTCCGATTCTCATACGTGTAGTCTGCAGCAGCGATTAGGACATCGACCCCAACTTCCGAATTCGTTTGCATTGACCGCACCAAAGGTGCACGCCTTGGTGTGCACCCTGGAGTGCACTTTGGTGCTCACCTCGGTGCACACTTTGGTGTGCACCTCGGTGTGCACCAAAGGTGCGCACCTTGGAGCGCACCAAAGGTGTACACTTTGGAGCGCACCACATAGGGTCTTTGAGAGGTTGGCGCAGTGCGCACACCAAGGTGGGTGTTGAGGTGCGTGCCGAGGTGGGTGGGTGCTAGGGTGCGCTCCATGGTGGGTGCCAGGGTGGGTGCGTGCTAGGGTGGATTCCAAAGAGGGTCATAGGGTGGGTGCCAAGGTGGGTTGGTGATATAGTGGGTTCAAAGGTGGGTACTAGGGTGGGTTCCAAGGTGGGTCACAAGTTGGGTGCCAGGATGCGTGGGTGTTAGGTTGGGTGCCAAGGTGGGCTCCTGCGTGGGTGGGTGCTAGGGTGGGTTTCAAGGTGGACGCGAGGGCGGGTGCCAAGGTGGGTAACAAGTTGGGTGTTAGGATGGGTGAGTGCTAGAGTGGGTGCCAAGGTGGGTGGGTGCTAAGGTGGATGCCAAGGTGGTTCACAGGGTGGGTGGGTTCTAGGGTGAGTTCCAAGGTGGGTCACAGGTTCAGTGCTAGGGTGGGTGTCAAGGCGGGTGTCGAGGTGCCTGGGTGCTAGGGTGTGGATGCCAATGTGGGTCATAGGGTGGGTACTAGGGTGGGCTGCAATGTGGGTGCCAAGGTGGGTAACATGCTCGGTGGGTTCTAAATTGGGTGCCAGGGTGGGTGTGCACCCACCTTGCCCGAGGTGGGTGCCAAGGTGCCAGTGTGGGTGGGTGCTAAGGTGGATGCCAAGGTGGGTGAGAAGGTGGGTGATAGGTTGAGTGGTAGGATGGGTGGGTGCCAAGATGGGTCACAGGGTGGGTGCAAGGGTGGGTAGGTGCTAGGGTTGGTGTCAGGGTGGGTGGGTGCTAGGTTGGGTTCCAAGGTGGGTGCGAGGGTGAGTGTCAAGGTGGGTCACAGGTTAGGTGCTAGGATGGGTGAGTGCTAGGGTGCAAAGGTGCCAGGGTGGGTGCTAGGATGGGTCGATGCTAGGGTGAGTGGCAAGGTGGGTCCACAAGTGTCAAGGTGGGTGCCGAGGTGGGTGCCAAGTCGGCGACTGCTATGGTGGATGCCAAGGTGGGTCACGGGGTGGGTGCCAAGTTGCTAGGTTGGGTTCCAAGGTGGGTGCCAACGTGGGTGCTAGGGTGCGTGGGTTAAAGGGTGTGTCACAACGTGGGTGCCAGGATGGGTGCGCACCCACACTGGCCAAGACGGGTGCGGGTGCAAGGTTGGGTTCCAAGCCCGGTCACAGGCTGGGTGCTAGGATGGGTGGGTGCCAAGGTGGGCACCAGGGTGGGTGCACCCACCCTGGCCAAGGTGGGTCACGGGGTGGGTCCTAGGGTGGGTAACGGGGTGGGTACTAAGGTGCGTGCCAAGGTGGGTCATAGGGTGGGTGCCAAGGTGGGCACCAGGGTGGGTGTGCACCAACCCTAGCCAGGGTAGGTCACGGGGTGGTTGTCGGGGTGGGCGTCAAGGAGCCAAGGTGGGTGGCAAGTAGCCAAGTTGCGTGCCAAGGTGGGTGTCGGGGTGGGTGCCAAGGATCCAAGGTGGGTGCCAAGGAACCAAGGTGGGTGTCTGGGTGGGTGCCGAGGTGGGAGCCAGGGTGGGTCCCAAGGTGAGTGCAAAGGTGGGTGCCAGGGTCAAGGTGAGTGCCAATGTGGGTTCCAAGGTGCCAGGGTCAGGGTGAGTGCCAATGTGGGTTCAAAGGTGCTAAGTTGGGTGCGAGGTTGGGTGCGAGGGTGGGTGGGTGCCAAGGTGTGCTAGGTGGAAGCCCGGGTGGGTCGGCATCCCATGGGTGTCGAGTTGGGTGCCTGATGGGTGCTTCTTGTCAAGTTTTAGTCGTCGGGACTCATTTCGAGCCTTAGAGGTCGTTTCTTGTCCGGTTGCCCTGTCTTCGACCTGGGAACCCAATTTTGGTCCTCGGGTCCCATTTTTTTTTGTCTCGCATCCCACTTTTGGCCTGTGGCCTTTTCGGGGTCGATTCTCGTTTTGGGCATCAGAGCATGTTTCTTCTCCTAAAACCCAATATTTGTTTATTAAGTCTCGGAACACATTTTTGTTCTCGTGGACCCATCATGGGTCTTGGAACGCATTTGTGGTCCTTGGGTCCCATTTTGCATCCCGAAACTTGTGTTTTGGTGCTTGATCCCTATTTTGGGTGCCCACCTTGCACCAAGTGCGCACCCGGGGCAAACCGAGCGCCTTGGTGCACCGGGGCAAGATCGAGCGTGCACCCGAGGCGCCCCGAACATGCACCAAGGTGCACTCGGCCCACATGTGAGCGCAGGTCGTTGCGCCCGAGGTGGTGTGTGGGCACCGCGTTGCAGACGGGACACTGCACGCACACGACGCCCCCTCCAGGTGCACGCACGTAGGCCGGGCCGGGTGCACACCCGACGCCCTAGCAAGGTGCGCGCACCCGGGCAGGGCTCACACTTGGCGAACGGGGCGCACTTCGCGAGGGAGGGTGTGCACCTCGACGGGGGTGGGTGGCCGGGGTGGATTCGCACGTGGGTCGCGGTTTGCTAAGTACACACTGCGACAAGCTCATAACGGGTGCGATCATACCAGCATTAGTGCACCGGATCCCATCAGAACTCCGCAGTTAAGCGCGCTTGGGCCGGAGTAGTACTGGGATGGGTGACCTCCCGGGAAGTCCCGGTGTTGCACCCTTTTTTAGTTTTTCGCCGGGCGTCGCAATGCTATTTGAATAAACCTTTTGCCCGTTTGCGTTCTCGTCGGGGCCGGGCCGGGCCGGGGTGCGCTGCCCGCACTACCGCGCGCGCGGGGGCGACACCGAGCGCGCACCCGAGGCACCCCGAGCACACAGGCCACGGTGCAACCCGGGCGTTGTGCGCGCACCCCGGTGCGCCCGAGGTGCTGCGCGCGCACCCAGGTGAAATCGGTGTGCACCTCGGCCAGTGCGCGCTCGGTCGAGTCGCGCACGTTGGCCAAGGTGCACGGTGATGTTTCTTACTCTAAGGTTCCGCACCAGACGCCCGGGACAGGTGAGCGAAGCTGGGCGGGGCCGGGTGCGCGGCCGGGGCAGGTGCACGCAGCTGGAGAGAGCTTTGGAGCACACTTCGGAGCGCACCAATGATGCGCTCCATTCAAAAGTTTCCTGAAAAGGCAAAAAAAGTTGAGATTATAGAATTTCCCACTTGAGAGATTGTAAAAAAAAAAAATTTAAAATGAAGGAAACGCGGGTGCCAAGGTGTGCGCAGCCCAGCCAAGGTGTGCGCACCAAGGCGCCCACCCTGGCGAAGGTGCACGCAAGGTGCGCACCCGAGGCAAACCGGACAATTAACCCAACTTTCGACTTCGCGCGCACCTTGGAGCGCACTTCGGAGCGCTCCTTGGTGCGCACCAATCTTGGGCACCTCGGAGTGCACCATGGCGCCCACCAAGGTGCGCACCCGGGGCAAACCGAGCTCCGACTTCGTGCGCACCTTGGAGCGCACGAAAGGTGCGCACCATGGCGCCCACCAAGGTGCGCAGCCCAGCCAAGGCGTGCGCATCAAGGTGCGCACCCTGGCGAAGGTGCGCACCCGGGGCAAACCGAGCTCCGACTTCGTGCGCACCTTGGAGCGCACAAAAGGTGCGCAACCCAGCCAAGGTGTGCGCACCCCGGTCAAACCGAGCTCCGAATCGTGCGCACCAGAGGTGCACGCCATCGTGCGCACCTTGGAGCACACTTCGGAGCCCTCCTTGGTGCGCGCCGATGTTGCGCACCTCGGAGCGCACCCGGGGAAAACAATGCAATTAACCCGACTTTCGACTTCGTGGGCACCTCGGAGCGCTCTCGGGTTCGCACCTCGGAGCACACCGAGGTGCGCACCTTTGATGCGCTGCCTTCACCAATTTCCAGAAAAGGCAAGAAAACATTGAGAAGGTGTGCGCACCGAGGTGCCCACCCTGGCGAAGGTGCACGCGAGGTGCGCACCCGGGGCAAACCGGGCTCCGACTTCGTGCACGCCGCACCTTGGAGCACACTTCGGAGCGCTCCTTGGTGCGCACCAGGGCGCGCAACCCAGCCGAGGTGCCCACCCCGGCGAAGGTGCACGCGAGGTGCGCACCCGGGGCAAACCGGGCTCCGACTTCGTGCACGCCATGGTGCCCACCGCGGCGAAGGTGCACGCGAGGTGCGCACCCGGGGCAAACCGGGCTCCGACTTCGTGCACGCCGCACCTTGGAGCACACTTCGGAGCGCTCCTTGGTGCGCACCATGGTGCCCACCAGGGCGCGCAACCCCGCCGAAGGTGCACGCGAGGTGCGCACCCGGGGCAAACCGGGCTCCGACTTCGTGCACGCCGCACCTTGGAGCACACTTCGGAGCGCTCCTTGGTGCGCACCATGGTGCCCACCAGGGCGCGCAACCCCGCCGAAGGTGCACGCGAGGTGCGCACCCGGGGCAAACCGGGCTCCGACTTCGTGCACGCCATGGTGCGCACCGCGGCGAAGGTGCGCACCCGGGGCAAACCGGGCTCCGACTTCGTGCACGCCGCACCTTGGAGCACACTTCGGAGCGCTCCTTGGTGCGCACCAGGGCGCGCAACCCAGCCGAGGTGCCCACCCCGGCGAAGGTGCACGCGAGGTGCGTACCCGGGGCAAACCGGGCTCCGACTTCGTGCACGCCGCACCTTGGAGCACACTTCGGAGCGCTCCTTGGTGCGCACCATGGTGCCCACCAGGCCGCGCAACCCAGCCAAGGTGTGCGCACCAAGGTGCACGCGAGGTGCGCACCCGGGGCAAACCGGGGTCCGACTTCGTGCACGCCGCACCTTGGAGCACACATCGGGGCGCTCCCGGGTTCGCACCGGCGTTGCGCACCGTGGTGGGCACCTCGGAGCACACCAAGGTGGGCAGCGAGGTGCGCACCTTTGATGCGATGCCTTCACTAATTTCCATAAAAGGCAAAAAAAAAACGAGATTTTAAAATTTCCGTTTTGAAAGATAGTGAGAAAAAGGGAATGCTGGTGCCATCTTGAGCCCGCCCTGGTGCGCAGCCCAGCCAAGGTGTGCGCACCAAGGTGCCCACCCTGGCGAAGGTGCGCGCCCGGGCAATTAATCCAACTTCCAACTTCGCGCGCGCCAGGGTGGGAGCGCACCCAACAACCGGGCCTGGGAAGAGCCAATGCGAGAAACCCCACCAAACGCTCTGACAAAAAAAGAGGGGGCGCTCCAGTAACCCCGCTTCGGAGCGCACCCTGGGCAAACCCAGCCAAGGTGCCCACCCCGGCCAAGGTGCAGGCGAGGTGCGCACCCGGGGCAAACCGGGCTCCGACAACGTGCACGCCGCACCTTGGAGCACACTTCGTAGCGCTCCCGGGTGCGCACCTCAGAGCACACCAAGGTGGGCAGCGAGGTGCGCACCTTTGATGCGCTGCCTTCACTAATTTCCAGAAAAGGCAAAAAAAAAAGGAGATTTTAAAATTTCCGTTTTGAAAGATAGTGAAAAAAACGGAACGCGCGTGCCATCTTGAGCCCGCCCTGGTGCGCAGCCCAGGTAAGGTGCCCACCCTGGCAAAGGTGCGCACCCGGGCAATTAACCCTACTTCCGACTTCGTGCGCGCCAGGGTGGCAACCGGGCCTCGGAAGAGCCAATGCGAGAAACCCCACCAAACGCTCCGACAAAAAAAGAGGCGGCGCTCCAATAACCCCGCTTCGGAGCGCAGCCGGGGCAAACCCAGCCAAGGTGCCCACCCCGACGAAGGTGCACGCGAGGTGCGCACCCGGGGCAAACCGGGCTCCGACAACGTGCACGCAGCACCTTGGAGCACACTTCGAAGCACTCCCGGGTGCCCACCGGCGTTGCGCACCGTGGTGGGCAGCGAGGTGCGCACCTTTGATGCGCTGCCTTCACTAATTTCCAGAAAAAGGCAAAAAAAAATGAGATTTTAAAATTTCCGTTTTGAAAGATAGTGAAAAAAAAGGAACGCGGGTGCCATCTTGAGCCCGCCCTGGTGCGCAGCCCAGGCAAGGCATGCGCACCAAGGTGCCCACCCGAGGTGCACACCCGGGGCAAACCGGGCTCCGACTTCGTGCAGGCCGCACCTTGGAGCACACTTCGGAGCGCTCCTTGGTGCGCACCATGGTGCCCACCAGGGCGCGCAACCCAGCCAAGGTCTGCACACCAAGGTGCCCACCCCGGCGAAGGTGCACGCGAGGTGCGCACCCGGGGCAAACCGGGCTCCGACTTCGTGCACGCCATGGTGCCCACCGCGGCGAAGGTGCACGCGAGGTGCGCACCCGGGGCAAACCGGGCTCCGACTTCGTGCACGCCGCACCTTGGAGCACACTTCGGAGCGCTCCTTGGTGCGCACCATGGTGCCCACCAGGGCGCGCAACCCAGCCAAGGTGTGCGCACCAAGGTGCACGCGAGGTGCGCACCCGGGGCAAACCGGGGTCCGACTTCGTGCACGCCGCACCTTGGAGCACACATCGGAGCGCTCCCAGGTTCGCACCAGCGTTGCGCACCTTTGATGCGCTGCCTTCACTAATTTCCAGAAAAGGCAAAAAAAAACGAGATTTTAAAATTTCCGTTCTGAAAGATAGTGAAAAAAACGGAACGCGGGTGCCATCTTGAGCCCTTCCTGGTGCGCAGCCCAGGCAAGTTGTGCGCACCAAGGTGCCCACCCTGGCGGAGGTGCGCGCCCGGGGCAATCCGGGCTCCGACTTCGTGCACTGCATGGTGCCCACCAAGGCGCGCAACCCAGCCAAGGTGCCCACCGCAGCGAAGGTGCACGCGAGGTGCGCACCCGAGGTGCACACCCGGGGCAAACCGGGCTCCGACTTCGTGCACGCCGCACCTTGGAGCACACTTCAGAGCGCTCCTTGGTGCGCACCAGGGCGCGCAACCCAGCCGAGGTGCCCACCCCGGCGAAGGTGCACGCGAGGTGCGCACCCGGGGCAAACCGGGCTCCGACTTCGTGCACGCCATGGTGCCCACCGCGGCGAAGGTGCGCACCCGGGGCAAACCGGGCTCCGACTTCGTGCACGCCGCACCTTGGAGCACACTTCGGAGCGCTCCTTGGTGCGCACCATGGTGCCCACCAGGCCGCGCAACCCAGCCAAGGTGTGCGCACCAAGGTGCACGCGAGGTGCGCACCCGGGGCAAACCGGGGTCCGACTTCGTGCACGCCGCACCTTGGAGCACACATCGGGGCGCTCCCGGGTTCGCACCGGCGTTGCGCACCGTGGTGGGCACCTCGGAGCACACCAAGGTGGGCAGCGAGGTGCGCACCTTTGATGCGATGCCTTCACTAATTTCCATAAAAGGCAAAAAAAAAACGAGATTTTAAAATTTCCGTTTTGAAAGATAGTGAGAAAAAGGGAATGCTGGTGCCATCTTGAGCCCGCCCTGGTGCGCAGCCCAGCCAAGGTTTGCGCACCAAGGTGCCCACCCTGGCGAAGGTGCGCGCCCGGGCAATTAACCCAACTTCCAACTTCGCGCGCGCCAGGGTGGGAGCGCACCCAACAACCGGGCCTGGGAAGAGCCAATGCGAGAAACCCCACCAAACTCTCTGACAAAAAAAGAGGGGGCGCTCCAGTAACCCCGCTTCGGAGCGCACCCTGGGCAAACCCAGCCAAGGTGCCCACCCCGGCCAAGGTGCAGGCGAGGTGCGCACCCGGGGCAAACCGGGCTCCGACAACGTGCACGCCGCACCTTGGAGCACACTTCGTAGCGCTCCCGGGTGCGCACCTCAGAGCACACCAAGGTGGGCAGCGAGGTGCGCACCTTTGATGCGCTGCCTTCACTAATTTCCAGAAAAGGCAAAAAAAAAAGGAGATTTTAAAATTTCCGTTTTGAAAGATAGTGAAAAAAACGGAACGCGCGTGCCATCTTGAGCCCGCCCTGGTGCGCAGCCCAGGTAAGGTGCCACCCTGGCAAAGGTGCGCACCCGGGCAATTAACCCTACTTCCGACTTCGTGCGCGCCAGGGTGGCAACCGGGCCTCGGAAGAGCCAATGCGAGAAACCCCACCAAACGCTCCGACAAAAAAAGAGGCGGCGCTCCAATAACCCCGCTTCGGAGCGCAGCCGGGGCAAACCAAGCCAAGGTGCCCACCCCGACGAAGGTGCACGCGAGGTGCGCACCCGGGGCAAACCGGGCTCCGACAACGTGCACGCAGCACCTTGGAGCACACTTCGAAGCACTCCCGGGTGCCCACCGGCGTTGCGCACCGTGGTGGGCAGCGAGGTGCGCACCTTTGATGCGCTGCCTTCACTAATTTCCAGAAAAAGGCAAAAAAAAATGAGATTTTAAAATTTCCGTTTTGAAAGATAGTGAAAAAAAAGGAACGCGGGTGCCATCTTGAGCCCGCCCTGGTGCGCAGCCCAGGCAAGGCATGCGCACCAAGGTGCCCACCCGAGGTGCACACCCGGGGCAAACCGGGCTCCGACTTCGTGCAGGCCGCACCTTGGAGCACACTTCGGAGCGCTCCTTGGTGCGCACCATGGTGCCCACCAGGGCGCACCCGAGGCAAACCGGGCTCCGACTTCGTGCACGCCGCACCTTGGAGCACACATCGGAGCGCTCCCAGGTTCGCACCAGCGTTGCGCACCTTTGATGCGCTGCCTTCACTAATTTCCAGAAAAGGCAAAAAAAAACGATATTTTAAAATTTCCGTTCTGAAAGATAGTGAAAAAAACGGAACGCGGGTGCCATCTTGAGCCCTTCCTGATGCGCAGCCCAGGCAAGTTGTGCGCACCAAGGTGCCCACCCTGGCGGAGGTGCGCGCCCGGGGCAAACCGGGCTCCGACTTCGTGCACTGCATGGTGCCCACCAAGGCGCGCAACCCAGCCAAGGTGCCCACCGCAGCGAAGGTGCACGCGAGGTGCGCACCCGAGGTGCACACCCGGGGCAAACCGGGCTCCGACTTCGTGCACGCCGCACCTTGGAGCACACTTCAGAGCGCTCCTTGGTACGCACCAGGGCGCGCAACCCAGCCAAGGTGCTCACCCCGGCGAAGGTGCACGCGAGGTGCGCACCCGGGGCAAACCGGGCTCGGACTTCGTGCACGCCGCACCTTGGAGCACACATCGGAGCGCTCCCGGGTTCGCACCAGCATTGCGCACCTTTGATGCGCTGCCTTCACTAATTTCCAGAAAAGGCAAAAAAAAGAAAAAAATGAGATTTTAAAATTTCCGTTTTGAAAGATAGTGAAAAAAACGGAACGCGGGTGCCATCTTGAGCCCGCCCTGGTGTGCAGCCCAGGCAAGTTGTGCGCACCAAGGCACCCACCCTGGCCAAGGTGGGTCACGGGGTGGGTCCTAGGGTGGGTAACGGGGTGGGTACTAAGGTGCGTGCCAAGGTGGGTCATAGGGTGGGTGCCAAGGTGGGCACCAGGGTGGGTGTGCACCAACCCTAGCCAGGGTAGGTCACGGGGTGGTTGTCGGGGTGGGCGTCAAGGAGCCAAGGTGGGTGGCAAGTAGCCAAGTTGCGTGCCAAGGTGGGTGTCGGGGTGGGTGCCAAGGATCCAAGGTGGGTGCCAAGGAACCAAGGTGGGTGTCTGGGTGGGTGCCGAGGTGGGAGCCAGGGTGGGTCCCAAGGTGAGTGCAAAGGTGGGTGCCAGGGTCAAGGTGAGTGCCAATGTGGGTTCCAAGGTGCCAGGGTCAGGGTGAGTGCCAATGTGGGTTCAAAGGTGCTAAGTTGGGTGCGAGGTTGGGTGCGAGGGTGGGTGGGTGCCAAGGTGTGCTAGGTGGAAGCCCGGGTGGGTCGGCATCCCATGGGTGTCGAGTTGGGTGCCTGATGGGTGCTTCTTGTCAAGTTTTAGTCGTCGGGACTCATTTCGAGCCTTAGAGGTCGTTTCTTGTCCGGTTGCCCTGTCTTCGACCTGGGAACCCAATTTTGGTCCTCGGGTCCCATTTTTTTTTGTCTCGCATCCCACTTTTGGCCTGTGGCCTTTTCGGGGTCGATTCTCGTTTTGGGCATCAGAGCATGTTTCTTCTCCTAAAACCCAATATTTGTTTATTAAGTCTCGGAACACATTTTTGTTCTCGTGGACCCATCATGGGTCTTGGAACGCATTTGTGGTCCTTGGGTCCCATTTTGCATCCCGAAACTTGTGTTTTGGTGCTTGATCCCTATTTTGGGTGCCCACCTTGCACCAAGTGCGCACCCGGGGCAAACCGAGCGCCTTGGTGCACCGGGGCAAGATCGAGCGTGCACCCGAGGCGCCCCGAACATGCACCAAGGTGCACTCGGCCCACATGTGAGCGCAGGTCGTTGCGCCCGAGGTGGTGTGTGGGCACCGCGTTGCAGACGGGACACTGCACGCACACGACGCCCCCTACAGGTGCACGCACGTAGGCCGGGCCGGGTGCACACCCGACGCCCTAGCAAGGTGCGCGCACCCGGGCAGGGCTCACACTTGGCGAACGGGGCGCACTTCGCGAGGGAGGGTGTGCACCTCGACGGGGGTGGGTGGCCGGGGTGGATTCGCACGTGGGTCGCGGTTTGCTAAGTACACACTGCGACAAGCTCATAACGGGTGCGATCATACCAGCGTTAGTGCACCGGATCCCATCAGAACTCCGCAGTTAAGCGCGCTTGGGCCGGAGTAGTACTGGGATGGGTGACCTCCCGGGAAGTCCCGGTGTTGCACCCTTTTTTAGTTTTTCGCCGGGCATCGCAATGCTATTTGAATAAACCTTTTGCCCGTTTGCGTTCTCGTCGGGGCCGGGCCGGGCCGGGGTGCGCTGCCCGCACTACCGCGCGCGCAGGGGGCGACACCGAGCGCGCACCCGAGGCGCCCCGAGCACACAGGCCACGGTGCAACCCGGGCGTTGTGCGCGCACCCCGGTGCGCCCGAGGTGCTGCGCGCGCACCCAGGTGAAATCGGTGTGCACCTCGGCCAGTGCGCGCTCGGTCGAGTCGCGCACGTTGGCCAAGGTGCACGGTGATGTTTCTTACTCTAAGGTTCCGCACCAGACGCCCGGGACAGGTGAGCGAAGCTGGGCGGGGCCGGGTGCGCGGCCGGGGCAGGTGCACGCAGCTGGAGAGAGCTTTGGAGCACACTTCGGAGCGCACCAATGATGCGCTCCATTCAAAAGTTTCCTGAAAAGGCAAAAAAAGTTGAGATTATAGAATTTCCCACTTGAGAGATTGTAAAAAAAAAAAATTTAAAATGAAGGAAACGCGGGTGCCAAGGTGTGCGCAGCCCAGCCAAGGTGTGCGCACCAAGGCGCCCACCCTGGCGAAGGTGCACGCAAGGTGCGCACCCGAGGCAAACCGGACAATTAACCCAACTTTCGACTTCGCGCGCACCTTGGAGCGCACTTCGGAGCGCTCCTTGGTGCGCACCAATCTTGGGCACCTCGGAGTGCACCATGGCGCCCACCAAGGTGCGCACCCGGGGCAAACCGAGCTCCGACTTCGTGCGCACCTTGGAGCGCACGAAAGGTGCGCACCATGGCGCCCACCAAGGTGCGCAGCCCAGCCAAGGCGTGCGCATCAAGGTGCGCACCCTGGCGAAGGTGCGCACCCGGGGCAAACCGAGCTCCGACTTCGTGCGCACCTTGGAGCGCACAAAAGGTGCGCAACCCAGCCAAGGTGTGCGCACCCCGGTCAAACCGAGCTCCGAATCGTGCGCACCAGAGGTGCACGCCATCGTGCGCACCTTGGAGCACACTTCGGAGCCCTCCTTGGTGCGCGCCGATGTTGCGCACCTCGGAGCGCACCCGGGGAAAACAATGCAATTAACCCGACTTTCGACTTCGTGGGCACCTCGGAGCGCTCTCGGGTTCGCACCTCGGAGCACACCGAGGTGCGCACCTTTGATGCGCTGCCTTCACCAATTTCCAGAAAAGGCAAGAAAACATTGAGAAGGTGTGCGCACCGAGGTGCCCACCCTGGCGAAGGTGCACGCGAGGTGCGCACCCGGGGCAAACCGGGCTCCGACTTCGTGCACGCCGCACCTTGGAGCACACTTCGGAGCGCTCCTTGGTGCGCACCAGGGCGCGCAACCCAGCCGAGGTGCCCACCCCGGCGAAGGTGCACGCGAGGTGCGCACCCGGGGCAAACCGGGCTCCGACTTCGTGCACGCCATGGTGCCCACCGCGGCGAAGGTGCACGCGAGGTGCGCACCCGGGGCAAACCGGGCTCCGACTTCGTGCACGCCGCACCTTGGAGCACACTTCGGAGCGCTCCTTGGTGCGCACCATGGTGCCCACCAGGGCGCGCAACCCCGCCGAAGGTGCACGCGAGGTGCGCACCCGGGGCAAACCGGGCTCCGACTTCGTGCACGCCGCACCTTGGAGCACACTTCGGAGCGCTCCTTGGTGCGCACCATGGTGCCCACCAGGGCGCGCAACCCCGCCGAAGGTGCACGCGAGGTGCGCACCCGGGGCAAACCGGGCTCCGACTTCGTGCACGCCGCACCTTGGAGCACACTTCGGAGCGCTCCTTGGTGCGCACCAGGGCGCGCAACCCAGCCGAGGTGCCCACCCCGGCGAAGGTGCACGCGAGGTGCGTACCCGGGGCAAACCGGGCTCCGACTTCGTGCACGCCGCACCTTGGAGCACACTTCGGAGCGCTCCTTGGTGCGCACCATGGTGCCCACCAGGCCGCGCAACCCAGCCAAGGTGTGCGCACCAAGGTGCACGCGAGGTGCGCACCCGGGGCAAACCGGGGTCCGACTTCGTGCACGCCGCACCTTGGAGCACACATCGGGGCGCTCCCGGGTTCGCACCGGCGTTGCGCACCGTGGTGGGCACCTCGGAGCACACCAAGGTGGGCAGCGAGGTGCGCACCTTTGATGCGATGCCTTCACTAATTTCCATAAAAGGCAAAAAAAAAACGAGATTTTAAAATTTCCGTTTTGAAAGATAGTGAGAAAAAGGGAATGCTGGTGCCATCTTGAGCCCGCCCTGGTGCGCAGCCCAGCCAAGGTGTGCGCACCAAGGTGCCCACCCTGGCGAAGGTGCGCGCCCGGGCAATTAACCCAACTTCCAACTTCGCGCGCGCCAGGGTGGGAGCGCACCCAACAACCGGGCCTGGGAAGAGCCAATGCGAGAAACCCCACCAAACGCTCTGACAAAAAAAGAGGGGGCGCTCCAGTAACCCCGCTTCGGAGCGCACCCTGGGCAAACCCAGCCAAGGTGCCCACCCCGGCCAAGGTGCAGGCGAGGTGCGCACCCGGGGCAAACCGGGCTCCGACAACGTGCACGCCGCACCTTGGAGCACACTTCGTAGCGCTCCCGGGTGCGCACCTCAGAGCACACCAAGGTGGGCAGCGAGGTGCGCACCTTTGATGCGCTGCCTTCACTAATTTCCAGAAAAGGCAAAAAAAAAAGGAGATTTTAAAATTTCCGTTTTGAAAGATAGTGAAAAAAACGGAACGCGCGTGCCATCTTGAGCCCGCCCTGGTGCGCAGCCCAGGTAAGGTGCCCACCCTGGCAAAGGTGCGCACCCGGGCAATTAACCCTACTTCCGACTTCGTGCGCGCCAGGGTGGCAACCGGGCCTCGGAAGAGCCAATGCGAGAAACCCCACCAAACGCTCCGACAAAAAAAGAGGCGGCGCTCCAATAACCCCGCTTCGGAGCGCAGCCGGGGCAAACCCAGCCAAGGTGCCCACCCCGACGAAGGTGCACGCGAGGTGCGCACCCGGGGCAAACCGGGCTCCGACAACGTGCACGCAGCACCTTGGAGCACACTTCGAAGCACTCCCGGGTGCCCACCGGCGTTGCGCACCGTGGTGGGCAGCGAGGTGCGCACCTTTGATGCGCTGCCTTCACTAATTTCCAGAAAAAGGCAAAAAAAAATGAGATTTTAAAATTTCCGTTTTGAAAGATAGTGAAAAAAAAGGAACGCGGGTGCCATCTTGAGCCCGCCCTGGTGCGCAGCCCAGGCAAGGCATG
>NW_026729322.1:80000-95000 GCF_030272615.1 Cryptomeria japonica
ACCTACGTGCAAAGCGGTCGCACACCGGGTAAGGGAGTGAGAGCCCCAAACATAGCTGGGCGAGGCGCTCACTCCGCTCTTTAATATCTCGTTAATACCGCCAAGGAAATGGCACAAGCACACACACACAAGCATCCTCGGAAGAGGACAGTTCGAGTGACAGGTCAAATCCAAGAGTTCCGAAGACTACCTCCAGGAACAATCGGGAACAAGACCGATTACAAGTCGTCGAGTCTGTTACTGGGCGAACACGAGATGCGCACAGGAAATCGATCAGCCCTCACAATGGCCCAAGGCCAGAGATCGGACTGCTACGATTTACCCCAACAATCATCGTGCCACTCTTCGCAGAGAGGTGATAGACGCCAACGAGCCCGCGCATAGCAATCGAGGTGTAAAAAGGGCGTTGAAGGCAGGAAGCCTGGACGAAAGAGGCTACGAGTTCACCTCGAAGCGGTCTAAGAATCGGGCGCACTTGGGGCGACTACCAGTGCCAACCCCTTATCCCGCGGTGCGTCCGACACACAGAAATTTCCAAGGCGGCCAAGGAGCCTCCCCGCATAGCAATCGGGGTGTGAGGTTACGGATGCAGCATTGATAGCAATCGAGGTGTGAGGCGAAGGATGCAGAAGTGAGAGCCGAGGGATGTAGCAGAGATAGCAATCGGGGTGTGTGATGCAGAAGAGATAGCAATCGAGGTGTGCGGTGGGAAGGGCCCAGCAGCCAGAATGCATGAAGCGACGGATGAAGCAGTGATGACAACCGGGCTGTGAGGAGAGGAGGGATGCAGCCAAGAAAGCAATCAGGGCTCGAGGCAAGGGATGCATCAAGGATAGCAATCATGTTGTGAGGCGAGATTCCAAAGGCTAAACGTGAGAGGCTGCAGGGTCGACTCAGAGAGGTCTATGCATGTGAGAGGCTGAAAGCAAGGTCGACTCGGAGCGGTCTATGCATCGGGCGCGCTTGGGGCGACTACCAGTGCCAACCCCTTATCCCGCGACGCGTCCGACAAAGAGAACGTTCCAAGGCGGCAGAGGAGGTTACCAGCCGAAGGATGCAGTAGCAATAACAGGTATAGTTCCGCGGCGGCCGAGAAGACTCACCGCATAGGAATCGGGATGCGAGGCGAGGGATGCGGCGGGAAGGCCCCGACGGCTAAACGGAAGAGGCTGCAGGGCCGCCTCGGAATGGTCCAAGCATCGGATGCGATTGGGACGACTACCAGTGCCAACCCCTTATCCCGCGATGCGTCCGATACACAGATAGTTCCAAGGCGGCCGAGGAGCCTCACCGCATATCAATCGGGGTGCGAGGCGAGGGATGGGGCGGGAAGGCCCCAACGGCTAGACGGAAGAGGCTTCAGGGCCACCTCGGAATGGTCCAAGCATCGGACGCGCTTGGGGCGACTGCCAGTGCCAACCCCTTATCCCGCGATGCGTCCGATACACAGATGGTTCCAAGGCGGCCGAGGAGCCTCACCGCATAGCAATCGGGGGTGCGAGGCGAGGGATGGGGCGGGAAGGCCCCAACGGCTAGACGGAAGAGGCTTCAGGGCCGCCTAGGAATGGTCCAAGCATCGGACACGCTTGGGGCGACTACCAGTGACAGCCCCCTATCCCGCGATGCGTCCGATACGAAGATGGTTCCAAGGCGGCCGAGGAGCCTCACCGCATAGCAATCGGGGTGCGAGGTGGGGGATGCGGCGAGATGGCCCCAACGGCTAGACGGAAGAGGCCACAGGGCCGCGTCGGAATAGTCCAAGCATCGGACGCGCTTGGGGCGACTACCAGTGACAACCCCTTATCCCGCGATGCGTCCGATACGAAGATAGTTCCAAGGCGGCCGAGGAGCCTCACCGCATAGCAATCGGGGTGCGAGGTGGGGGATGCGGCGAGATGGCCCCAACGGCTAGACGGAAGAGGCTGCAGGGCCGCCTCGGAATAGTCCAAGCATCGGACGCGCTTGGGGCCACTACCAGTGACAACCCCTTATCCCGCGATGCGTCCGATACGAAGATAGTTCCAAGGCGGCCGAAGAGCCTCACCGCATAGCAATCGGGGTGCGAGGTGGGGGATGCGGCGAGATGGCCCCAACGGCTAGACGGAAGAGGCCACAGGGCCGCCTCGGAATAGTCCAAGCATCGGACGCGCTTGGGGCGACTACCAGTGACAACCCCTTATCCCGCGATGCGTCCGATACGAAGATAGTTCCCAGGCGGCCGAGGAGCCTCACCGCATAGCAATCGGGGTGCGAGGCGAGGGATGCGGCGAGATGGCCCCAAAGGCTAGACGGAAGAGGCTGCAGGGCTGCCTCGGAATAGTCCAAGCATCGGACGCGCTTGGGGCGACTACCACTGCCAACCCCTTATCCCGCGATGCGTCCGATACACAGATAGTTCCGAGGCGGCCGAGGAGGTGGGGGATGCAGCGAGATGGCCCCAACGGCTAGACGGAAGAGGCTGCAGGGCCGCCTCGGAATAGTCCAAGCATCGGACGCGCTTGGGGCGACTACCAGTGACAACCCCTTATCCCGCGATGCGTCCGATACACAGATAGTTCCGAGGCGGCCAAGGAGCCTCACCGCATAGCAATCGTGGTGCGAGGTGGGGGATGCGGCGAGATGGCCCCAACGGCTAGACGGAAGAGGCTGCAGGGCCGCCTCGGAATGGTCCAAGCATCGGATGCGCTTGGGGCGACTACCACTGCCAACCCCTTATCCCGCGATGCGTCCGATACACAGATAGTTCCAAGGCGGCCGAGGAGCCTCACAGCATAGCAATCAGGGTGCGAGGCGAGGGATGCGGCGAGAAAGCCCCAACGGCTAGAGGGAAGAGGCTTCAGGTCCGCCTCGGAATGGTCCAAGCATCGGACGCGCTTGGGGCGACTACCAGTGACAACCCCTTATCCCGCGACGCGTCCGATACACAGATAGTTCCAAGGCGGCCGAGGAGCCTCACCGCATAGCAATCGGGGTGCGAGGCGAGGGATGCGGCGAGAAGGACCCAACGGCTACACGGAAGAGGCTTCGGGGCCGCCTCGGAATGGTCCAAGCATCGGACGCGCTTGGGGCGACTACCAGTGACAACCCCTTATCCCGCGACGCGTCCGATACACAGATAGTTCCAAGGCGGCCGAGGAGCCTCACCGCATAGCAATCGGGGTGCGAGGCGAGGGATGCGGCGAGAAGGACCCAACGGCTAGACGGAAGAGGCTTCGGGTCCGCCTCGGAATGGTCCAAGCATCGGACGCGCTTGGGGCGACTACCAGTGACAACCCCTTATCCCGCGACGCGTCCGATACACAGATAGTTCCAAGGCGGCCGAGGAGCCTCACCGCATAGCAATCGGGGTGCGAGGCGAGGGATGCGGCGAGAAGGACCCAACGGCTAGACGGAAGAGGCTTCGGGTCCGCCTCGGAATGGTCCAAGCATCGGACGCGCTTGGGGCGACTACCAGTGACAACCCCTTATCCCGCGACGCGTCCGATACACAGATAGTTCCAAGGCGGCCGAGGAGCCTCACCGCATAGCAATCGGGGTGCGAGGCGAGGGATGCGGCGAGAAGGACCCAACGGCTAGACGGAAGAGGCTTCGGGTCCGCCTCGGAATGGTCCAAGCATCGGACGCGCTTGGGGCGACTACCAGTGACAACCCCTTATCCCGCGACGCGTCCGATACACAGATAGTTCCAAGGCGGCCGAGGAGCCTCACCGCATAGCAATCGGGGTGCGAGGCGAGGGATGCGGCGAGAAGGACCCAACGGCTAGACGGAAGAGGCTTCGGGTCCGCCTCGGAATGGTCCAAGCATCGGACGCGCTTGGGGCGACTACCAGTGACAACCCCTTATCCCGCGACGCGTCCGATACACAGATAGTTCCGAGGCGGCCGAGGAGCCTCACCGCATAGCAATCGGGGTGCGAGGCGAAGGATGCGGCGAGAAGGACCCAACGGCTAGACGGAAGAGGCTTCGGGTCCGCCTCGGAATGGTCCAAGCATCGGACGCGCTTGGGGCGACTACCAGTGACAACCCCTTATCCCGCGACGCGTCCGATACACAGATAGTTCCAAGGCGGCCGAGGAGCCTCACCGCATAGCAATCGGGGTGCGAGGCGAGGGATGCGGCGAGAAGGACCCAACGGCTAGACGGAAGAGGCTTCAGGGCCGCCTCGGAATGGTCCAAGCATCGAACGCGCTTGGGGCGACTACCAGTGACAACCCCTTATCCCGCGACGCGTCCGATACACAGATAGTTCCGAGGCGGCCGTGGAGCCTCACCGCATAGCAATCGGGGTGCGAGGCGAGGGATGCGGCGAGAAGGACCCAACGGCTAGACGGAAGAGGCTTCAGGGCTGCCTCGGAATGGTCCAAGCATCGGACGCGCTTGGGGCGACTACCAGTGACAACCCCTTATCCCGCGACGCGTCCGATACACAGATAGTTCCGAGGCGGCCGAGGAGCCTCACCGCATAGCAATCGGGGTGCGAGGCGAGGGATGCGGCGAGAAGGACCCAACGGCTAGACGGAAGAGGCTTCAGGGCCGCCTCGGAATGGTCCAAGCATCGGACGCGCTTGGGGCGACTACCAGTGACAACCCCTTATCCCGCGACGCGTCCGATACACAGATAGTTCCGAGGCGGCCGAGGAGCCTCACCGCATAGCAATCGGGGTGCGAGGCGAGGGATGCGGCGAGAAGGACCCAACGGCTAGACGGAAGAGGCTTCAGGGCCGCCTCGGAATGGTCCAAGCATCGGACGCGCTTGGGGCGACTACCAATGACAACCCCTTATCCCGCGACGCGTCCGATACACAGATAGTTCCGAGGCGGCCGAGGAGCCTCACCGCATAGCAATCGGGGTGCGAGGCGAGGGATGCGGCGAGAAGGACCCAACGGCTAGACGGAAGAGGCTTCAGGGCCGCCTCGGAATGGTCCAAGCATCGGACGCGCTTGGGGCGACTACCAGTGACAACCCCTTATCCCGCGACGCGTCCGATACACAGATAGTTCCGAGGCGGCCGAGGAGCCTCACCGCATAGCAATCGGGGTGCGAGGCGAGGGATGCGGCGAGAAGGACCCAACGGCTAGACGGAAGAGGCTTCAGGGCCGCCTCGGAATGGTCCAAGCATCGGACGCGCTTGGGGCGACTACCGTTGCCAACCCCTTATCCCGCGATGCGTCTGATACACAGATAGTTCCGAGGCGGCCGAGGAGCCTCACCGCATAGCAATCGGGTTGCGAGGCAGATTATTGGGAAGGGAACCCCCTGGGATGCGGCTCAAGCAGTGCCCAAAGGGACTGGAATGCGGAATCACATCGAGAGACCCAAATGCTATACGAGGGCTCAAATCGAATTATCGATTTGGCCACGACATGGACGCATCGGAACGACTACCTTTGCCGAACCACTCGCAATTGCATCCATACCGAAACCAATAGACATTTCCGTTAGAGCCCTCGCATAGCATTCGGGAATCTCGCATGCCCCTCTAAATCGACCAATGCTGGCGCTCAATGAAAATCCGAGCGCTACCACCGTTCGAGCGCCAGCATTGGTCGAGTTAGAGGGGCACGGGGGAGAATGCTCCAGTCAACACCTCCCCTATATAAGTTATTTGTCCGATTCTCGCACAACCGTAGTCTGCCTCGTCGAATCAAACAACGGTCCCAGATTCCGACTTCCGTTCCGTAGAGACCCAAAAGCTAGATGGAGGCTCGCAAGAAAGAGAGTCGGCGCATAGCAATCGGGTTTCTCGAACGTTTAGGGACCGAGCTCACTTGCGGATAGGGCAAAATCCGCCAAGCAACCCAAAAGCTAGACGGGGGCTCGAATCGAATCGCCTAGGCGGCCACAACAACGACGTGTTGGATCGACTACCAGTGCCAAACCATTCAGCAAGACTAGTCTGTGTCGAGGCCGGATAGAGATTCTCAGAGAGCGCCCGCATAGCATTTAGGAGACCTGCCGCGTCCCTCACACTCGACAAATGGTGGTGCACGTTTATAAATCCGAGCGATCCCAACCCTTTCAAGCACCAACATCGGTCGAGATAGAGGGGCACGGAGGGGGCTGCGTGAGACAACACAGTCCCCTATATAAGTTATTTGTCCGATTCTCACACATCCGAAGAATGGTCATCAAATCGGACAACAGCCCAAACTTCCGACTTCCGTCCCAGAAAGCCCAAGAGCTATCTAAAACGTTCATGGCCGGAACTCGATCGCGGCTATACCAGTCCGCCAAGCAACCCAAAAGCTAGACTGGAGCTCTAGTCGAATCACCTCTGTGGCCATTGCAAGGACGTGTTGGAGCGACTACCATTGCCGAACCATTCCGCAGGTCGAGTCCATACCAAGGCCGCATAGAGATTCACGATGAGCTCCTGCATAGCAATCAGGAGACTTGCCGTGTCCATCACAATCGATAAATCCTGGTGCAAGATTTTTGCATCCGAGCGCTCCAACCAGTCGAGCACCAGCATCAATCGACATAAACGGGCACGGGGGGAGGATGCTCGAGAACACTACCTCCCCTATATAAGTTATTTGTCCGATTCTCAAGCAGCCGAAGTCTGGTCATCGAATCGGGTCAAAGACCACAACTTCCGACTTTACCCACAATGCAAGTCATCGAATCGAACATCGGCCCCCGAGTCGGACTCCATGCGTATGTCAGGTCATCGGACCCAAATTCCGCCTTCCTGCGCATGGCGGGCCATCAATATCAACTCGGTCATCGGACCCAAACTCCGCCTTTTTGCGTATGGCACGCCTTCAAATCGGTCATCGGACCCAAATTCCGCCTTCCTGTGCATGGCGGGCCATCAACATCAACTCGGTCATCGGACCCAAATTCCGCCTTTCTGCGCATGGCACGCCATCAACTCGGTCATCGGACCCAAATTCCGCCTTCCTGCGCATGGCAGGTCATCGGACACAAATTCAGACCTCGCCAATATGCCTACGTATCGAATCGGTCATCGGACCCAACTTCCGACTTCATCCATACTGTAGGGTCTTTGAGGTTGGCGCGGTGCGCTCAACCCAGGGAGTCGACCCATCGAAGCATACACCTCCCCTATATAAGCTATTTGTCCGATTCCCACACCTGTGTAGTTTGCACCTCTGACCAGGACATCGACCCCAACTTCCGAACTCGACTGCAACGACGGCACCAGCGCCTTGGTGCGCACCTTGCGACGCACAGTCCCAACATTCGCCTTCCTGCACATGGCAGGTCATCGGACCCAAATTCCGACCTCGCGAGTATGCCTACATATCGAATCGGTCATCGGACCCAACTTCCGACTTCATCCATACCGTAGGGTCTTTGAGGTTGGCGCGGTGCGCTCAACCCGGGGAGTCGACCCAACGAAGCATACACCTCCCCTATATAAGCTATTTGTCCGATTCCCACACCTGTGTAGTTTGCACCTCCGATCAAGACATCGACCCCAACTTCCGAACTCGCCTCCAACGACCGAACCAGCGCCTTGGTGCGCACCTTGCAACGCACAGTGCCAACATTCGCCTTCCTGCACGTGGCAGGTCATCGGACCCAAATTCCGACCTCGCGAGTATGCCTACATATCGAATCGGTCATCGGACCCAACTTCCGACTTCATCCATACCGTAGGGTCTTTGAGGTTGGCGCGGTGCGCTCAACCCGGGGAGTCGACCCAACGAAGCATACACCTCCCCTATATAAGCTATTTGTCCGATTCCCACACCTGTGTAGCTTGCACCTCCGATCAGGACATCGACCCCAACTTCCGAACTCGACTAAAAAGACCGCACCAGCGCCTTGGTGTGCACCTTGCAACGCACAGTGTCAACATTCGCCTTCCTGCACATGGCAGGTCATCGGACCCAAATTCCGACCTCATGAGCATACCTACTAATCGAATCGGTCATCGGACCCAACTTCCGACTTCATCCATACCGTAGGGTCTTTGAGGTTGGCGCGGTGCGCTCAACCTGGGGAGTCGACCCATCGAAGCATACACCTCCCCTATATAAGCTATTTGTCCGATTCCGACACCTGTGTAGTTTGCACCTCCGCTCAGGACATCGACCCCAACTTCCGAACTCGCCTGCAACGACCGAACCAGCGCCTTGGTGCGCACCAAAAGTGCGCACTTTTGGAGGGCACTTTTCTGCGCTCCAAAGGTGCGCACTTTTGGAGGGCACTTTTTGGAGGGCACTTTTCTGCGCTCCAAAGGTGCGCACTTTTGGAGGGCACTTTTTGGAGGGCACTTTTCTGCGCTCCAAAGGTGCGCACTTTTGGAGGGCACTTTTTGGAGGGCACTTTTCTGCGCTCCAAAGGTGCGCACTTTTGGAGGGCACTTTTTGGAGGGCACTTTTCTGCGCTCCAAAGGTGCGCACTTTTGGAGGGCACTTTTTGGAGGGCACTTTTCTGCGCTCCAAAGGTGCGCACTTTTGGAGGGCACTTTTTGGAGGGCACTTTTCTGCGCTCCAAAGGTGCGCACTTTTGGAGGGCACTTTTTGGAGGGCACTTTTCTGCGCTCCAAAGGTGCGCACTTTTGGAGGGCACTTTTTGGAGGGCACTTTTCTGCGCTCCAAAGGTGCGCACTTTTGGAGGGCACTTTTTGGAGGGCACTTTTCTGCGCTCCAAAGGTGCGCACTTTTGGAGGGCACTTTTGTGCACTCCAAAGGTGCGCACTTTTGGAGGGCACTTTTCCTGTGCTCCAAAGGTGCACACCTAGGTGAGCACCTTCGACCACACCTTGTAGCACACCAAACTCTGACTTTCGACTTCATCCGCAATGCAGGGTCTTTGAGGTTGGCGCAATGCGCACAACCAGGGGAGTCGACCCATCAAACCCAACACCTCCCCTATATAAGCTATTTGTCTGATTCTCATACATGCGTAGCCTGCAGGAGCAATTAGGACATCGACCCCAACTTTCGGCTTCTAAACGAAAACAAGGTCTTTGAGGTTGGTGTAATGCGAACAACTAGGGGAGTCAACCCATCAAACCCAACACCTCCCCTATATAAGCTATTTGTCTGATTCTCATACATGTGTAGTCTACAGGAGCAATTAGGACATCGACCCCAACTTTTGACTTCTTAACGAAAACAAGGTCTTTGAGGTTGACGTAATGCGCACAACCAGGGGAGTCGACCCATCAAACCCAACACCTCCCCTATATAAGCTATTTGTCCGATTCTCATACATGTGTAGCCTGCAGGAGCCATTAGGACATTGACCCCAACTTTTGACTTCTTAACGAAAACAAGGTCTTTGAGGTTGGCGTAATGCGCACAACCAAGGGAGTTGACCCATCAAACCCAACACCTCCCCTATATAAGCTATTTGTCTGATTCTCATACATGTGTAGCCTGCAACAACGATTAGGACATCCACCCCAACTTCTGAATTCGTCTGCGTTGACCGCACCAAAGGTGCACGCCTTGGTGCTCACCAAAATCCGACTTCCGACTTCTTCTGCTATGCGGGGTCTTTGAGGTTGGCGCAGTGCGCACAACCAGGGGAGTCAACCCACCGAATGCAACACCTCCCCTATATAAGCTATTTGTCTGATTCTCATACATGCGTAGACTGCAGCAATGATTAGGACATCCACCCCAACTTTTGACTTCTTAAACAAGACAGGGTCTTTGAAGTTGGTGCAGTGCACACAACCAGGGGAGTCGACCCATCAAACGCAACACCTCCCCTATATAAAGCTATTTGTCCGATTCTCATACGTGTAGTCTGCAGCAGCGATTAGGACATCGACCCCAACTTCCGAATTCGTTTGCATTGACCGCACCAAAGGTGCACGCCTTGGTGTGCACCCTGGAGTGCACTTTGGTGCTCACCTCGGTGCACACTTTGGTGTGCACCTCGGTGTGCACCAAAGGTGCGCACCTTGGAGCGCACCAAAGGTGTACACTTTGGAGCGCACCACATAGGGTCTTTGAGAGGTTGGCGCAGTGCGCACACCAAGGTGGGTGTTGAGGTGCGTGCCGAGGTGGGTGGGTGCTAGGGTGCGCTCCATGGTGGGTGCCAGGGTGGGTGCGTGCTAGGGTGGATTCCAAAGAGGGTCATAGGGTGGGTGCCAAGGTGGGTTGGTGATATAGTGGGTTCAAAGGTGGGTACTAGGGTGGGTTCCAAGGTGGGTCACAAGTTGGGTGCCAGGATGCGTGGGTGTTAGGTTGGGTGCCAAGGTGGGCTCCTGCGTGGGTGGGTGCTAGGGTGGGTTTCAAGGTGGACGCGAGGGCGGGTGCCAAGGTGGGTAACAAGTTGGGTGTTAGGATGGGTGAGTGCTAGAGTGGGTGCCAAGGTGGGTGGGTGCTAAGGTGGATGCCAAGGTGGTTCACAGGGTGGGTGGGTTCTAGGGTGAGTTCCAAGGTGGGTCACAGGTTCAGTGCTAGGGTGGGTGTCAAGGCGGGTGTCGAGGTGCCTGGGTGCTAGGGTGTGGATGCCAATGTGGGTCATAGGGTGGGTACTAGGGTGGGCTGCAATGTGGGTGCCAAGGTGGGTAACATGCTCGGTGGGTTCTAAATTGGGTGCCAGGGTGGGTGTGCACCCACCTTGCCCGAGGTGGGTGCCAAGGTGCCAGTGTGGGTGGGTGCTAAGGTGGATGCCAAGGTGGGTGAGAAGGTGGGTGATAGGTTGAGTGGTAGGATGGGTGGGTGCCAAGATGGGTCACAGGGTGGGTGCAAGGGTGGGTAGGTGCTAGGGTTGGTGTCAGGGTGGGTGGGTGCTAGGTTGGGTTCCAAGGTGGGTGCGAGGGTGAGTGTCAAGGTGGGTCACAGGTTAGGTGCTAGGATGGGTGAGTGCTAGGGTGCAAAGGTGCCAGGGTGGGTGCTAGGATGGGTCGATGCTAGGGTGAGTGGCAAGGTGGGTCCACAAGTGTCAAGGTGGGTGCCGAGGTGGGTGCCAAGTCGGCGACTGCTATGGTGGATGCCAAGGTGGGTCACGGGGTGGGTGCCAAGTTGCTAGGTTGGGTTCCAAGGTGGGTGCCAACGTGGGTGCTAGGGTGCGTGGGTTAAAGGGTGTGTCACAACGTGGGTGCCAGGATGGGTGCGCACCCACACTGGCCAAGACGGGTGCGGGTGCAAGGTTGGGTTCCAAGCCCGGTCACAGGCTGGGTGCTAGGATGGGTGGGTGCCAAGGTGGGCACCAGGGTGGGTGCACCCACCCTGGCCAAGGTGGGTCACGGGGTGGGTCCTAGGGTGGGTAACGGGGTGGGTACTAAGGTGCGTGCCAAGGTGGGTCATAGGGTGGGTGCCAAGGTGGGCACCAGGGTGGGTGTGCACCAACCCTAGCCAGGGTAGGTCACGGGGTGGTTGTCGGGGTGGGCGTCAAGGAGCCAAGGTGGGTGGCAAGTAGCCAAGTTGCGTGCCAAGGTGGGTGTCGGGGTGGGTGCCAAGGATCCAAGGTGGGTGCCAAGGAACCAAGGTGGGTGTCTGGGTGGGTGCCGAGGTGGGAGCCAGGGTGGGTCCCAAGGTGAGTGCAAAGGTGGGTGCCAGGGTCAAGGTGAGTGCCAATGTGGGTTCCAAGGTGCCAGGGTCAGGGTGAGTGCCAATGTGGGTTCAAAGGTGCTAAGTTGGGTGCGAGGTTGGGTGCGAGGGTGGGTGGGTGCCAAGGTGTGCTAGGTGGAAGCCCGGGTGGGTCGGCATCCCATGGGTGTCGAGTTGGGTGCCTGATGGGTGCTTCTTGTCAAGTTTTAGTCGTCGGGACTCATTTCGAGCCTTAGAGGTCGTTTCTTGTCCGGTTGCCCTGTCTTCGACCTGGGAACCCAATTTTGGTCCTCGGGTCCCATTTTTTTTTGTCTCGCATCCCACTTTTGGCCTGTGGCCTTTTCGGGGTCGATTCTCGTTTTGGGCATCAGAGCATGTTTCTTCTCCTAAAACCCAATATTTGTTTATTAAGTCTCGGAACACATTTTTGTTCTCGTGGACCCATCATGGGTCTTGGAACGCATTTGTGGTCCTTGGGTCCCATTTTGCATCCCGAAACTTGTGTTTTGGTGCTTGATCCCTATTTTGGGTGCCCACCTTGCACCAAGTGCGCACCCGGGGCAAACCGAGCGCCTTGGTGCACCGGGGCAAGATCGAGCGTGCACCCGAGGCGCCCCGAACATGCACCAAGGTGCACTCGGCCCACATGTGAGCGCAGGTCGTTGCGCCCGAGGTGGTGTGTGGGCACCGCGTTGCAGACGGGACACTGCACGCACACGACGCCCCCTCCAGGTGCACGCACGTAGGCCGGGCCGGGTGCACACCCGACGCCCTAGCAAGGTGCGCGCACCCGGGCAGGGCTCACACTTGGCGAACGGGGCGCACTTCGCGAGGGAGGGTGTGCACCTCGACGGGGGTGGGTGGCCGGGGTGGATTCGCACGTGGGTCGCGGTTTGCTAAGTACACACTGCGACAAGCTCATAACGGGTGCGATCATACCAGCGTTAGTGCACCGGATCCCATCAGAACTCCGCAGTTAAGCGCGCTTGGGCCGGAGTAGTACTGGGATGGGTGACCTCCCGGGAAGTCCCGGTGTTGCACCCTTTTTTAGTTTTTCGCCGGGCGTCGCAATGCTATTTGAATAAACCTTTTGCCCGTTTGCGTTCTCGTCGGGGCCGGGCCGGGCCGGGGTGCGCTGCCCGCACTACCGCGCGCGCGGGGGCGACACCGAGCACGCACCCGAGGCGCCCCGAGCACACAGGCCACGGTGCAACCCGGGCGTTGTGCGCGCACCCCGGTGCGCCCGAGGTGCTGCGCGCGCACCCAGGTGAAATCGGTGTGCACCTCGGCCAGTGCGCGCTCGGTCGAGTCGCGCACGTTGGCCAAGGTGCACGGTGATGTTTCTTACTCTAAGGTTCCGCACCAGACGCCCGGGACAGGTGAGCGAAGCTGGGCGGGGCCGGGTGCGCGGCCGGGGCAGGTGCACGCAGCTGGAGAGAGCTTTGGAGCACACTTCGGAGCGCACCAATGATGCGCTCCATTCAAAAGTTTCCTGAAAAGGCAAAAAAAGTTGAGATTATAGAATTTCCCACTTGAGAGATTGTAAAAAAAAAAAATTTAAAATGAAGGAAACGCGGGTGCCAAGGTGTGCGCAGCCCAGCCAAGGTGTGCGCACCAAGGCGCCCACCCTGGCGAAGGTGCACGCAAGGTGCGCACCCGAGGCAAACCGGACAATTAACCCAACTTTCGACTTCGCGCGCACCTTGGAGCGCACTTCGGAGCGCTCCTTGGTGCGCACCAATCTTGGGCACCTCGGAGTGCACCATGGCGCCCACCAAGGTGCGCACCCGGGGCAAACCGAGCTCCGACTTCGTGCGCACCTTGGAGCGCACGAAAGGTGCGCACCATGGCGCCCACCAAGGTGCGCAGCCCAGCCAAGGCGTGCGCATCAAGGTGCGCACCCTGGCGAAGGTGCGCACCCGGGGCAAACCGAGCTCCGACTTCGTGCGCACCTTGGAGCGCACAAAAGGTGCGCAACCCAGCCAAGGTGTGCGCACCCCGGTCAAACCGAGCTCCGAATCGTGCGCACCAGAGGTGCACGCCATCGTGCGCACCTTGGAGCACACTTCGGAGCCCTCCTTGGTGCGCGCCGATGTTGCGCACCTCGGAGCGCACCCGGGGAAAACAATGCAATTAACCCGACTTTCGACTTCGTGGGCACCTCGGAGCGCTCTCGGGTTCGCACCTCGGAGCACACCGAGGTGCGCACCTTTGATGCGCTGCCTTCACCAATTTCCAGAAAAGGCAAGAAAACATTGAGAAGGTGTGCGCACCGAGGTGCCCACCCTGGCGAAGGTGCACGCGAGGTGCGCACCCGGGGCAAACCGGGCTCCGACTTCGTGCACGCCGCACCTTGGAGCACACTTCGGAGCGCTCCTTGGTGCGCACCAGGGCGCGCAACCCAGCCGAGGTGCCCACCCCGGCGAAGGTGCACGCGAGGTGCGCACCCGGGGCAAACCGGGCTCCGACTTCGTGCACGCCATGGTGCCCACCGCGGCGAAGGTGCACGCGAGGTGCGCACCCGGGGCAAACCGGGCTCCGACTTCGTGCACGCCGCACCTTGGAGCACACTTCGGAGCGCTCCTTGGTGCGCACCATGGTGCCCACCAGGGCGCGCAACCCCGCCGAAGGTGCACGCGAGGTGCGCACCCGGGGCAAACCGGGCTCCGACTTCGTGCACGCCGCACCTTGGAGCACACTTCGGAGCGCTCCTTGGTGCGCACCATGGTGCCCACCAGGGCGCGCAACCCCGCCGAAGGTGCACGCGAGGTGCGCACCCGGGGCAAACCGGGCTCCGACTTCGTGCACGCCGCACCTTGGAGCACACTTCGGAGCGCTCCTTGGTGCGCACCAGGGCGCGCAACCCAGCCGAGGTGCCCACCCCGGCGAAGGTGCACGCGAGGTGCGTACCCGGGGCAAACCGGGCTCCGACTTCGTGCACGCCGCACCTTGGAGCACACTTCGGAGCGCTCCTTGGTGCGCACCATGGTGCCCACCAGGCCGCGCAACCCAGCCAAGGTGTGCGCACCAAGGTGCACGCGAGGTGCGCACCCGGGGCAAACCGGGGTCCGACTTCGTGCACGCCGCACCTTGGAGCACACATCGGGGCGCTCCCGGGTTCGCACCGGCGTTGCGCACCGTGGTGGGCACCTCGGAGCACACCAAGGTGGGCAGCGAGGTGCGCACCTTTGATGCGATGCCTTCACTAATTTCCATAAAAGGCAAAAAAAAAACGAGATTTTAAAATTTCCGTTTTGAAAGATAGTGAGAAAAAGGGAATGCTGGTGCCATCTTGAGCCCGCCCTGGTGCGCAGCCCAGCCAAGGTGTGCGCACCAAGGTGCCCACCCTGGCGAAGGTGCGCGCCCGGGCAATTAACCCAACTTCCAACTTCGCGCGCGCCAGGGTGGGAGCGCACCCAACAACCGGGCCTGGGAAGAGCCAATGCGAGAAACCCCACCAAACGCTCTGACAAAAAAAGAGGGGGCGCTCCAGTAACCCCGCTTCGGAGCGC
>NW_026729323.1:0-100116 GCF_030272615.1 Cryptomeria japonica
TGAAGATATTCTTTGAACTCATGCAAGCGCGGTTGAGGCCTATAGACCAACAAAGTATCTAGTAAGATATAGTCATGCAAGCGTGATTAAGACTGCAAGGCCCTACAAAGTGTTTGATATGAGATAAGTCAAATATATTCCGTCCCCCTAGATTTTCATCTCAAAAGGAGATTTAATTGTAGTGAGTTAGATTACTTGGATTTAGCCATACTCACTTGGGTCGTACCCTTCTCACTAGGCCCCCTGAAGGATTTAGGAAGGTAGGCCCTCTAAAGGATGTAAAATTCTTGAAGTAAATCAAAGCATAAAACAATGGGTTTGTCTTTTTGATCACTCAATTAAGGGGAGAGAATATGCCTACCACTTTCGAGACATGGAATTTAAGCGTTCTTTTTAGACTTTCAAAGAAATGATTTTTTATTCTCTATTCAACAAAGCATGGTGTTGTTTTTAATATTTCATAGCAATTGATTTTTTAACTAGGAAAATGGAAATCATGGGCAATGAAGTAAAAACATGTTGTTTGAAAGTAAATTGCTTTGCAAGAATGGAAAAATTGATTGTGATTTTTAACTTTGCAAGAAAATGAAAGATTGTTGTTGTTTTTTAGAGCCCAAAATTTGAGGTGTAAATCCTAACTTTGCAAGAAAATAATTTTTTGATTTGTTCTTTTTACCTTGCAAATATGATTCTTTTTAGAGCCCAAAAACAAGTGAGGTAATTTTTAGAAATTGAAAAATGAAGTTCTTTTTACCCAAAAAGAAAAATAGGAGTTCTTTTTAACGAACCTTAAAAAAAGCTAGAAAAGAAATCACTAAATCCTAACTTAATTCCTCCAAATTTGCAAGAAACTTGTTAGAAATCTGCAAAGAAAGAAGTTAGTGAAAATTCAAAACCTCAAGTGGGCTTCCACAAGCCTAATTTTTAAAACTCGGTTACAATTTTTTGTCTTTGTTTTATTTGCACAAAACAAAAGATCATATGTGCTAAAAGAACAATTGTATGCGCAAAAGATCAATCAAATGTGCTACAAGAAAAGTTAAATGTGCAATAAAAGATATTATATGCACTACAAGAAGAGTTAAATGTGCTAGAATCTCTGTAAAATGCGCGAAAAGAAGAATTAAATGTGCTAGAAGATTTATCCAATGCGTGAAAAATAACCGTCTAATGCATAAAAATATTTGTCAAATGCGGGATAACAGAGGTTTTATGTGCTGGAAGATCTATCAAATGCACAAAAAATAGAGGTTGTATGCGCCAATTTACGTTTGAAAACTATAGCCATGAATCTTGCAGAAAAAAAACTAGAAATGTTGCAATTTCAGGGGTCAAGCCCCATGGTGGGCATGAAAAATGTATGTCGGAAATATGGTCTTCAACCTGCAAGAGGGAAAAACATCTAAAACACGCACATGGAACATAGCATTAGAGGTTAGAAATAAACCAAACAAGTTAGTAAATCTAAACTCTATAAAATCATTCCATGCTCCTCTATCTTTAAAGATCCTCAAGATTCAAGGTGGCCCTCACTTGGAACAACACTTGATCTCTTGGATGACAACCTAGAAAACATGATTTAAATGATTTTAGGATGAAAATGGATGCAACTAAGATCCTAATGAATGATTTTGGTATGAAAATAGATTATGATATGGTGCAAGATATTGATATGAATCTTAATTAGCATGAAAATGATATGAAGATGATATTAAGATAGTATGGAATGAAGCTAACATGATATTACTAACATAACATGAAAAACATGATAAATCTAGTCTATGATTCTATTAAAATGATGTAATTGATATTATCAAAGAGTGGCTAAAATGCTTGATGAAATGAGACTATAAATTAGATGCATGAAGACCTGGATGATATTGAAGAAGGAATGGACTCTATTTATAGGGAAAATAGAGAATGGTTGAGATTGAGAAATCTCAACAAGGTCTAGGATTGAAAGTTATCAATCCATGTGAGGGATTCAATCCAATCCCAAGTTGAAAAATGTCAACTTGAAAGGGCTTGAGAGGAGATGTAAGAGGTATTAAATTCTCGAGGAGACATGGTGGTTACCTTAGGAGCTAAGGTTGAGGTTGAGTTAGTGGATAACCAATGGATAAAGCTTTTACAAAAGGGGGAGATTGTTGGCTTGATGATGATTGTAATGGATGACTTCATGTGTTGTCCTTGATGGCACATGTATACACACACATATGTTTACATTATCTTAGTCATCTTAGTTAAGACAAACCGATATTACTCCTAAGTCTTTGTATTTCAAAACTGGTATTATATGTATAGTAAATTCCAAAGGGTTTTGAGGGCATCTAACCCATATATGTAGATAACTGTTATATGCAAGAATGACATGACACCAGCTTGGAGATTTAGCAGAGACCATCAAAGAAGCAAATGGAGGACAATTAGTTTATGTGTTGAATGTGGTTAACTCTTAACTGGTATGAGTGTTCCAAGTGGTTTCACTGATTGTATGATAAGTTATCATTGGTCATGATGAGTTATCCCTAACTGATATATTTGGTGGCAATCTCTGATGAGTTATGTTAGATTGTCCAAATACACTGCAACTAGGAAATTGTGATATGATTCCCGGGCCGACATGAAATCTAATGTCTATATAATGACATTATGATGAACTATTTTTATGTTGTGAGATAGAAGTGTTGATTTGTTGAAGGCTTTATAGAGTATGTTGGTGATGCATTTTTTATTGAGAAGAAGAGGATCTATTCAAGCAAGTTATGCTACTTCTAGATCACATCACCTATTGTTTTCTAATCGCTATAAGTGTCAAATCTCCTAATGGGGTAAGCTCTAATAAGGTGATCCATTAGTTTTGATTTAAAATCCTCTACTAAGGTTACTCCTTACATGGTACTACCTTTAACAAGGTATAGCTCCTAATAGAGGTTTGGGATCTTTAACAGGATTTTCTCCTAGAAGAGTACTTTTGTAGACCTTAACCGGTCAGTTACCTCTTACTATAGATAATTAACTTGTGAGTCCCATCTCATCGTTGTTTTTCTCAGTTGGGTTTTCCACGTATAGACACTTGTGTTATGGTGGATGCTTTACTTATTGTGGATGCTTTAATATAATTTTGGATTGCATGCATAGTATTAAGTAAAATGGTTAAGTATCTTTACCAGTCTATGTTTCAAGCAATATTATTTTTGTTGTTACCAATTCACCCTTCCCCTCTCAGTTCTTTATAAGTCTATAAACTAGTATGAGAGCCAAAATTCCTTAAGGCTTAATCACTTGGAAGAAAACCCTAAAGTCACCATGGGGGATATGAGTTACTTAGAGATGGCTAGAGTACTTGAAGCTACCAAGGAAGAGCTTGAAACCCTAAGAGTCAGATTCAAAGCTTCACCAGTCAAAAGGAGAGAGTTGATTGAGCAACTATTGGAGATATGTGATAATATTTATTCAGATGAAGCTAACATTGATGCATTGGCTGAAGAAGTTAAAAAAATAAATGGTGAAAAGCTAAATCTAAGAAGAGAGTTAGAAGCCCTAACCATCCACATGAGCCAAGATCTTGAAGCAAGAAGGGAAAGTGAAGACCTCATGAAAGAGAGAGATCATGAGATTGTTAAGATCAAGCAAGAGAATGCAAGTTTGCATGAGCATTGGCATGAAGGAAAAGATGAGAAGGAGGCTTTGTAGCTACATCTTGAAATGGCAACATCTCTAAGAGAGACTCTAATAAAACACAATGAAGATCTTACCAGAGAGCTCACTATGGCTAATGGAAAGCTAGAAAAGTTCAATAAGAGTTCTTCTATGTTGGATGAGTAGATCCAATCTCAGAGAATGAAAGGTGACACATCTGGATTAGGTTTTGATAAATCTGAGAAAGAAGAACCTTTCGATATAAAGAGCAACATTCACAAAGATAAAATTGCTCCTAAGGCTAACAAGCTTATCGATAAGAAAGCATTTAAACATATTTTCTTTATTTGTCACAAACCTGGACATACTGCAAAAGTGTGTAGAAGAAGACCTAATGAGAATATAGGATATAATGCAAATGCTAGGTATGTATCTAGGAGATTTGAAGGTAATTGTTTTACATGCAACATCTATTTACATAGATCAGTTGAATGCAGTTATGGAGAAAACAATCTGGTACCTTACATGAATCCAAGACCTAATGGTGACTGGAGGAGAACCTATGACCACCAGGGAAACATGAACTGGCATAAACCCTTTGTCAACTGATTTAGTCGATTTGAAATAGAAAAGGTAACTAATGTTGTTTACACCATTTGTAACAATTATGGTCATGTGGTTGTGAACTGTAGAAGTAGAACTTGAAGAGGTAATGCAGGACCTTGGACATCATCTGGAATGGCTTACTATCATTGTCACAAACTAGGACACATGGAAAAGTTGTGTAGAACCAAGAAGAAAATTTTTTTTAACCACTCTGAAGATCAGAAAGGTAAGAAGGAGGTCAATATTGAGGAAACTAGAGAGGAGATGAACAAAATCTAGAAAAAGAAAAGTGAGGACAAGCTTGCAGAAGAATATATCCCTTCATATAGTGTGGAGAATCTTCCACTAGAGAGCTAAGCCCTAACGAGAGCATAGCGGTAAATCTACTTTGGGACCCCTTGAAGAATGTGTGGTAAGAACGTTTTGCGTTTTGAGTTGCTCTATGAGAATTCTTGATATCTTTGTCTATCGGTTTTTCAAAAGATTGTCAACTGGTTTTATACCTGTCAGTGTTGGGAATATTGTTAAGCGGTACATTAGGGTTTGTTACCCTATTGATTGAGCAAGCACCTTCAGTGCCAACTAGTACAAGAGTAACAAGAAGTGTACAAGTCAAGAAGGAACTGGCACCAAAAGTATATGCTAAAAAGAAAACTACAATGAAGAAAAGAGGTAGGCAACTAATTCTTCAAGTAGAATTTGATGATACTGATACTTAATAGGAGACAAAGAAAATGAAAGCAACTAGTAAGAAAGCTAAACTAGTAGAAGATACCTCACCACAGGGTATTCCTATTAATGCTTTATCTTACAAACCTATGACTAATTTTGAGAGAACTGTAAAAACATTAGAGAGGAATAGGTTTGATAATGTGAAAGAATGTTTTGATTCATTTGATGAAGATCAAAATGAAGAAATTGTTCAAAAGGTAATCAAGTACTTATGTCAATATAATCGATTGCCTCAGGATTTAAAGATGATAGTTTTTATTATTTGTATTGTATTCTTGAAAATAAGTGGGAAGTGGTTGTTGAAAAAGATCAAGAAATAATTGATAGTATTTTTCATTTAATATTTTCTTGAATTGTCTAGAGATGAATTATTAGCATTGCTTAATAATTTCAAAGGACGGTTTCATTTTAAGGAAAGAGGATTGATGTTAATGAATAGAAATGTGCAATATGTTGAAGTTGAAATTCATCAGATAGCTAGAAATATTCAAAGGATTCATGAGAAGATGAAGTCTCATAAAACTGATCAAACAGAGACTGGAGCACAACCAGTGTTAGATGAAGAAGAAATTATTGCACCAAATATTGTCTATCCTATTAAGCATAACGATGACACTACTTCTCTTTTGGTTATATTTGTAGATGATATTTAGGATACCACTGATTTATCTAGTAATATCATTTAACCTATTATAAAACCATAACAACCACTGGTCATTACTGTTACATAGGAAAAAGCAGTTGAAGCACTGATAATTCAACCTAGTGTGGATATTCCAACTCCACCGACAAAAGAACACCAATTGGAAACTTAATTGCCATTGGTTACAATGACTACTCAAGAGAAACAAATAAAGGAAAAACAAGAGAAAGAGGTTGAAGTGAAGGCATTTGAATAGAAAAGGGAGGAAGAGAAAGAGAAAATAGAGGAGAATATACCAAGTGAAAAGGAAAAAGCAATGGTTAAGAAGCACACCGACAATGAGGATGACTCAATAGGAATCAAAGGGCCTATATATGTAGATAATATGAGTGCATTTAAACTCATGGAGATTGCAACAGTAATGAAATCTAGTGCTCTTTACAAATCATTGAAAGAGCAGAGGAAGGAAGCAGAAACAATTCACACTGTTGTTGAGGTTTTGTCCAGTCTACTACAAGAGACTGACATTGGAAACTTGTCAACTCCTATTGAAAAAGCTTGGCCAGTTGGTTGCTAATGCTTCTAACCAACTGAAGTCCCTTGAAGAAGCTGCTCAAAATTTAGCTGAGAAGAATTACAAAAAGAAGAGAGGAGAGAAAATAATGAAAGATATTGATACAAGGAAGATTGCTTTATCCCTCAATAAAGATCTTTTGATGATTGTTATTGAAACAGGAGAAATGATACTAGACTAGACATCTAATGTTTCATTTTTATATACTTATTTGATTAAGAAGCGAGAAGAGACAGAATAGGAACTGGAAAGGATATGTACTACCTACATACCTTTACAAGATTCAGCTTTAGCATTTGGCATATTAGTTGATGATTTGGAAAATTAGTTAGATGTCTATGATTATGAATAGGCTAAGAATCTTTTATCCTTGAAAGAGTTAAAGAACTAGTTGAGACCCAAAGTGAACATCCTAAAACAAGCATACAAGGATGCAGAAGCACTTTTGGCTACTCCAAAGATGAGCATAGTAGATGCGATGGAAGAATTCTCTACATAGGTTTTGATAACCATGGGGATCGCTGAAACCTTATTGGAAACCTAGGAAAATGATTTTTCTTAGATGAAGATCACTTTTAGTGACATTTTCTTGAAAACAGCAGTGAACACTCCTTGATAAAACTCTTACACTTTTGTATATATAAATTTTTTATTGAAATTTTTTTATAATATATATATATATATTTTACTTTTCAATTTGGCAATTTTTTCAAATGGGGAATATAAATATGTATGTGTTGTGAAAATTTTGTATGTATTGTTAAGGGGAAATAGAAATATGTTTGTACAATTTTTGTAAGCACACTTAGTTGTAAAGTTGTAAAATTTTCTAAGTGTTGCAATCAATGCCAAAGGGGGAGATTGTTGGCTTGATGGTGATTGTAATGGATGACTTCATGTGTTGTCATTGATCGCACATGTATACACACACATATGTTCACATTATCTTAGTCATCTTAGTTAAGACAAACCGGTATTACTCCTAAGTCTTTGTATTGGAAAACCGATATTATATGTATCATAAAAGTCCAAACGGTTTTGAGGATGTCTAACTGGTATATGTAGACAACCGGTATATGTAGGAATGGCATGACACCAACTTGGAGATTCAGTGGAAAAATTTGTCAGCAGAGGATGCTACATGGGAAAATGAAGAGATTTTATTGCATCCAGCCTTACAGTTGATTGACGACAAGCAATTTTGGGGAGGACAGATTGCAATGTCCCCTTCCCAATGTTGTGCTTTTGGTGGTCCAATGGCCTATTCCGGAGACCCGTAGGCTATGTGGAATGGAGAATTTGACGTTGAAGCGATAACTTACTATTTTTAGTGAGTTAGGGTTTGACTATTTGGATGATGTTGTCTTATTGAGTTTTCCAAGCTTTGTCTCTGGGTGTGAAGATCATGCTTGTCGAAGGAGTAATTCATGACTTACTATTTTTATAAGTGGCAAAATGGAGCATTTCTATTTTTGGTAGTGGATAGGGTCCTGATCCTGCAGCAGTTTTGTGGTCTTCTTTACTCCGCTTCATCCTGGTTTTGTTGATGATCAGTATGGGAGTCATAAGTGATTTAATTAAATATTATTTCCTTGTTCTAAGGGTTAATATTTAAATATTTGTATTTATTGATTAAATGTATTGAGGATGACTTAGGGACAATTGGTTTATGTGTTGAATGGGGTTAACTCTTAATTGGTGTCGGTGTTCCAACCAGTTTTACTAATTGTGTGATGAGTTATCACCAGTCGTGATGAGTTATCCCCAACTGATAGATTTGGCAGCAATCTGTGATGAGTTATGTTAGATTGTCCAGATACATTTCACCAAGGAAATTGTGATATGATTCCTGAGCCAACATGAAATCTAATGTCTATATAATGAAATTATGATGAACAATTTTTATATTGCGAGATAGAAGTGTTGAGTTGTTGAAGGTATTACAAAGTATCTTGGTGATGCAGTTTTGAGTGAGTAGAAGAGGATCTATCCAAGAAAGTAGTCCTACTTCTAGATCACACCATGTGTTGTTTTCTAATCACTGCAATAGTCAAATCCCCTAACCGAGTAAGTTCTAATAAGCTTCGTTGTACAATTCCTCTAACAAGGTGATCCATTAATTTGGATTTAAAATCCTCTACCAAGGTTACTCCTTACAGGGTACTACCTTTAACAGTGTATAGCTCCTAAGAGATCTTTGGGATCTTTAACAGGATTTGCTCCTAGGAGAGCACTTTGGTGCAGGAGCACCTGAGCACCTGAATGCTCAAATCCTAGCAGGTATAACATTTTATTGAAAATTAAGCATGTGTGATTATTTTATGCTTCTAGTAGGTTTAATAGGTTTGTTTTGTGGTGTAATAAGGCTTGGAACTCATTTGTGTTTTAGAGTTTCCAAGATTTTTGTTTTTTTGCTCGGCAGGCTAAAAATTGTCAATTTTGGGTCCAAATGAGCATTTTTGAATTTTTGATGTTGGAAAGACTTGAAAGGCATTGGAGAATATTTATTTAGTTTTTCTAGATTATTTTGAGTCATTGGTTTGAGTGCCAAGTCACCGGAAGTCAAAATGCAATTTTTGAGCAACAAAAGTTGTCAAAAAGTTGTCAAAAGTTGTCAAAAAAAGTGGTTTTTGGTGGTTTTGGTTAGTTCCAGCCTGTACCTATCCATACAAGGGATTCAACAAGTTGGAACATGTATATAAACCATGTTCCAATAATTGTATGGGTTGTTCATTTTGGAAAATTAAGAAAAATACTTATTTTGCTCTCATTTTTGTGAGTTTTTAACTAGTTTTCTGCACTTTTGAGAGTACAGTCCGTACCATGGCTCCATGAGTCCTTAATACTCTTGTTTTTAATTGGTTTTATCTCTCTTGATGTTTGAGTAGTGATCTCTGATCTTTTCTTGGGGTTTGGAACAAGTTTTGTTTGGAGTGCTCTTGTGAAAGGCATTGTTTTGTGGTTCCAAAGGAAGATCATTCATGGTCCAATTAATTTCTTCAAAGTCTCTTCATCCATGGCTTTGAGGGAAATTTTTGGATCTGTACATACTGTACCATACATCCATTTTCCTTTTCCAGCAATGCACAAGTATTTGTAAGCCCATGTCAAGTGTGTGAAGTGATCAACTTGGTTTGGGTATTCTTAAATTTGTGTGAATGGTACTTTGCTGTTCATAGCACTGTACTTTGAAATTTTGAAGTAGACTTAAGTTGGAAAGATTTATTATTTCACTTTACCATCCTTGTCTCTCTCATGACTTGGTTGGATGCAAGAAGAAAAGGTGTAAATAGACTGAAAGACAGTGTGTCATTGTTTCGCTGTTAAAACCTCAGTGCCAACCTCCCTCAAGGACAGCATGCAATGATGGATTCCTCTTTTTTTTTGTGTATCATGGAATGTATTTAATAGTGTTTTAAATGTTAAGAAGATAAAATACACCATTGGATTGTAAAGGACCTAAATAAGGATCCTAGAGAAATGTATTTTCTATCACAGTCTTATATGGCTGTCATGTTTTGTGTCATCTTTTGAGTGTTCAAACTCATAAGATCCTTGAAGAAGATACATGTATTACTTTACCTTGTTATTAAAACCTTCTTGTAGACCAAGGATAAAGTAAATAAGCAAACAAAACAAAGAAAGGAAGTTGCTGTCAAAAATGCACCTTATTGCTGTCAAAAATGCAGTGTTGACTATGTATGAACAGCAGTTATAAAATCCTTTCTTATTTGTTGTGCATGGTGTTCCAACTGATATAAAACAATTTTTGCATCCCTAATTGACATACTTTCATTGTATTTGGTTTATCAATGATCAAAGTGTATGCAAAATCTTAAAAACGTTGCTGTCCCAATCATCGAGACTATTATTTCTGTGTAAGGGCAGCAGTATGACACTTGTTTGATATAATGAAAATATTAGAAGATAAGTTTTGAATATTTGGAGGTGTTTGGCATATGTTAAAGCAAGGATTGAAGCATTTAAGTTGGCCTAGTATCATGAAGAAAACTTGTAAATTGCAAACCCTCACTAAAACTTTCAAAAACCCTTGAAAAGTGCCTATTTTGTGGGACAGCACTAAAACAGTCCGTACAGTACTTGCCATAGAAAAAATCCTTGATATTTCAACATCAAATGACCACATCTCCAAGGGTTTGTCATGAAGTTTAGCAGGCTGATTAGGGTGAACAATTTTCATTAAAAAATAGGGCTAATTCTAGTAGCCTTTTTGGAGCAAATTTGACCAATTCATGAAATCGGTAAGGAAGGGGAAGCAATTGGTTGTTTCAAATCATCAAAATTGATGAGTAGAGACCTGAGATACCCTACTAAAATATCCAAAGCATTGTATTGGGCCATTTGATCAAATGGACCTTTTGCACCTAGAAAGTTGCTTTGAGTAACCCTACATTCTTTGCATCCAATTGAGAAATTTCCATTCTTGAGAAGTGAAGGATAGTCATCATACCTTCAGACCTATCCAGATGCTCAATAAATAGATTAATATGATTGAAATCCTTAAAGGAGAAAATAAGATTAGGTAAACCATGGTTCTCCAATAGTTTCCCATTCCGGGAAGAGAGGAGATTCAGCCAGTTGGACAACCAAACTTGTTCATTTTTGGTGACACTCAAGAGGACCTCATTTTAGACTTGAATGCCTTAGCATGTAAGGTAAGGAGGAGTGATGTCCAATACAATAGGGTGCAAGTAGTGTTGAATAGAGAGGAGGAGATAGGAGAAAGGTTTAGAAGAATCCCATTTGTACCTAGGGATTGATTTGGGAAGAACATTGAGAACAAAAGCCCACCAACCTCAAAGAAGACTAACCTTCTATCATTCCTCCTCATCATAGTGGTATCAAAGCCAATTCAGATTTGGGTTGAGATGTGAGCACATGTTAGGTAGTGAGTCAGTGGGAGACAACACCGACAACATGGTGACCAATGTAGAGTTAGCAAAGAGGATGGAGGATCAGGGTGAAGAAAATAGACTCCTTAGGGAAAGATTAGAACAACTTGAAAGAAAGTTGAACCAAGTAGAAGTCAAGACTGAAGAAGTCAGTGAGAGAGTAGAAAGTGCTAAAGATAAGAAGGAAACCTTAGAGGAAGAAATCCTAGAACTAGATCCAATCTTGGATAAAGAACAAGAAACCTTTTTACAAGCTTTGAAAGCTTTGACTGGAAAGGCCCTAGATGGAGTGTCCCTTTTTAGTGGCAAGATGGAACCAGAAGCACTAATGGAGTGGATTGAGGGTCTAGAGAATCACTTTGAATGTGATGGCATTACTGAAGCACAGAAAGTGAAGGTAGCCAGATCCAGAATGAGAGGGGTAGCCTTAACTTGGTGGAAATTCATCCAAGAGGAAAGGGTGAAAGAGGGAAAGAAACCCATAACCACCTGGAAGACAATGGTGACTAAGATCAAAGACACCTACATGCCGGAAGATTATGAAATCTAGTTGCATAGGAAGAGACAAAACTTGAGACAGAAAGACCTAGATGTCAGTAGTTACACTGAAGAATTCCAAAAACTAAGCCTTAGGTCTAAGGTAGAAGAAGATGAAAATGTCAGAGTAGCTAGGTATCTCAATGGGTTAAGATGGAATATTCAGAAAGAGTTAAGCCTATGGTGTCCCAACACATTACAGAAGTGTTATCAATTAGCATTGAAGGTAGAAGAGAGAAACAAGAAGAAACAAGAACATAATGGTAGAGGCAGAGGCAGAGGAAACAGAGGCAGTCATAGAGGTAGTTTTGGGGGAAGATACATAGATCATAGGTCCCAGGGAGAGTCTAAGCTTATTGAGCAAAGCAAGGATTCTCAGAGCAGACCCAACTATAGGGGTAGGGGATCAGGCAACCCAGGAAGGGGTAGATCTAATGGACCTGGAAGAGGTTCATACTTCTCCACAATGAAGTGTTACAACTGTCAGAAACTAGGCCATCTGGCATATAGATGCCCAGAAAAGCCAAGCTCATCTCAAGGAGGTGATAAGAGAGTCCATTTTGTGCAAGCGGAAACCACACCAAATCAAAGGTGTCTACCATCAGAAGAAGGGGAAAACCTCATGATCAGGAGGATCCTCATGAAAGAGCCATCTAAGAAAGATATGTCTCAAAGGAAAGCTCTTTTCAGGATCAAATGTAAGATCCAAGGAAAGGTGTGCAAAGTTATCATTGACTCAGGATCAACTGATAACATCATATCAGAAGAAGCTGCTACAAAACTTCATCTACCTAGAATACAGCACAATGAGCCCTACAAGGTCACATGGTTGGAAAAAGGGCAGCATGTATTGGTGAGTGAACAAACATGGGTAGAGTTTAACATAGGTGAGTACCAAGATAAGATTTTGTGTGATATACTACCTATGGATGCTTGTCATTTGCTTTTAGGAAGACCTTGGCAATTTGACAGGAAAGCACAATATGATGGTGAAAAGAACTCATACTCATTTTTCAAGAATGGTATCAACTATAAAATTCAATCCCTTAATGAAGAGAGTGAGGGCAGCAAACCAAAAGTTCCCAACATTTTGTTAGTTGGTGAAAAGGAGTTCATTCATACCCTAAAAGAAGGTGATGGCATAGGTTTTGCATTAGTAACTAAACCAGTTGATGAAAAGAAAGAAAAGAAGGTAGAAATCCCATATGATGTGCAGCAACTTCTAGATTAGTTTAAGTCAATTGTTAATGATGGTCAACCAACCTCTCTACCTCCTCAGAGAGCCATTAGCCACCAGATAGATTTCATCCCAGGAGCACCCTTACCAAACAAAGCTGCTTACAAAATGACACCTGAACAAAATCAGGAAGTGGCAAGACAAATCCAAGAGCTATTAGACCAAGGAATGATTAGAAAAAGTATTAGTCCATGTGCAGTACCCACAGTGTTAGCACCTAAGAAAGGTGGGGCTTGGAGACTTTGTACAGATTCAAGAGCAATAAACAGGATCACAATCAGGTATAGATTCCCCATTCCTAGGATAGAAGATCTTATGGATTGTTTAGGGAGAGAAAAATATTTTAGTAAGATAGACCTAAAAAGTGGTTATCATCAAATCCGCATCAAAGAGGGAGATGAATGGAAAACAACTTTCAAGACAAATGAGGGGTTGTATGAATGGCTCATCATGCCATTTGGGTTAACAAATGCACCGAGTACATTCATGAGATTGATGAATGAGGTGTTACATGACTTCATAGGCAGGTTTGTAGTTGTGTACCTTGATGACATATTAATTTTCAGTCAAACCAAGGAAGAACACCTCCAACATTTGCAGATTGTCTTACAAAGATTGAATGATGAACAACTTACTATCAACCTAGAAAAATGTGATTTCCTTAAGCAAGAGCTGGTCTATTTGGGTTTTGTTGTTTCAGGGGGTGATTTGAAGATGGATCCAGATAAGGTAGAAGCCATAGTTAATTGGCCAACCCTTAAGAATGCTAGTGATGTCAGGAGTTTTCATGGACTTGCTCAATTTTATAGGAAATTTATCAGAGGTTTCAGTGAAATATGTGCACCTATGTTAGAAACCATTAAGGGCGGTGTGAAAGTGAAATTTCAGTGGACAGAAGTAGCCAACTGGGGATTTGAATTGTTGAAAGTCAGAGTTGCTACCCAACCAGTGTTGATTCTACCTAGTTTTGATAAATTGTTTACCTTAGAGTGTGATGCAAGTAATATTGCTATTGGTGCTGTTTTGAGTCAGGATAATAGACCTGTTGCATTTTTCAGTGAAAAGCTTAATGATGCTAAGAAGAAATATTCTTCATATGATCTTGAAATGTATGCTTTGGTTCAGGCACTTAGGAAATGGAGGCATTACCTTCTTCCTAAAGAATTTGTGGTTTACACTGACAACTAGGCACTTAGTTTTCTCAATTCACAGGATAAGCTTAGTCACAGACATGTTAAATGGGTAGAGTCTTTGCAAGCATATACCTTTACTTTGAAGCATAAGAAAGGACAGTGCAATAAAGTAGCTGATGCATTGAGTAGGAGGTTACTTACTGTTCAAGAAATTCAGATTAGAAGTATTGGTATAGAATGTTTTAAGGATTTATATCCACATGATTCTGATTTTCTTGATATTTACAAGGTTTGTCAAGATTTTCAGAATACTTTTCATAGTGAATATGCTGACTATACTTTGCAGAATGAATTGTTATTCAGGGGTGGACAGTTGTGTGTGCCAAAAGGTTCAATGAGGGAGAATCTAATACAGGAAAAGCACAATGGTTGCTTGAGTGGTCACTTTGGTCTTAATAAGACTTTGGAATTGGTTCAGAGGCACTATTTTTGGCCTAAGATGCAGGTAGATGTCAGGAAATATGTTGAGAAATGCATGGTATGTCAGAAAGCCAAGGGTACTAGCACGAATGCTGGTTTGTATCAGCCTCTTCCCATACCTTCTAGGCCTTGGGATTGCATCAGTATGGATTTTGTCGTAGGTTTGCCCAAAACAAAAACAGGATGTGATAGTATTTTTGTGGTTGTTGACAGATTCAGTAAAATGGCACATTTCATACCTTGCAAAACTACTAATGATGCTAGTCACATTGCTTTTCTTTTCTTTAAGGAAGTTGTAAGAATTCGTGGTTTGCCATCCAGTATTGTATCTGATAGAGATGCTAAGTTTTTGGGTCATTTTTGGAAAACTTTATGGAAGAAATTGGGTACTAACTTGTCTTTTGGCTCAGCTTACCATCCACAGACAGATGGCCAAACAGAAGTGGTGAACAGAACATTGGGTAATCTACTCAGATGTCTTACCAAAGAATATGGGCAAAGTTGGGATCAACTCATCCATCAGGAAGAGTTTGCATACAATGACAGTGTAAACAGATCCACTGGTAAGAGCCCATTTCAGATTGTTTATGGAATGCATCCTAGAGGTGTTCTTGAGTTAAATGATGTAACTAATTTGTAGCATGTGAGTGGTACAACAGAAGATATGGCACAGTCCATGAAAGAAATTCATGAGCAGGTACAGAAGTCCTTACAGGAGACTACTCAAAAAGTTAAGGAGAGAGTTGATGCTTCCAAAAGAGATGTCCAGTTTTCAGTGGGTGATTATGTGATGGTCCATCTCAACAAGTCACGGTTATAGAAAGGAGTGCCTACTAAGTTGCAAATGAGAAGTGTAGGACCATGCAAAATCTTGGCTAAATATGGCCATAATGCTTACAAAGTTGATTTGCCTAATGAAGTTTCTATGTCTCCTATTTTCAATGTTGCAGATTTGGTGCCATTCAAAGGGGAGCTACCAATAGATTCACAAAGAGTTTTAGATCTTTCTCATTCCCTTTCTGATCTTTCTCTCCCCTCTTCTTCTACTCCCATTCCTCAGCAGGTACTAGATCCAAGAATCATCAAAAAGACAAGACACCATACTTACTTGGAGCATCTCATCAAGTGGAAGGATAAACCAGATTCTGAAGCCACATGGATACCTGAAAGTGACTTTCTGAAAGCTGGAATTCCTCTTTCTTTACTTCCCAAAGGAGTCACATGACTTCTTTGTCCTTAGGGGAGTATGGTGCAGGAGCACCTGAGCACCTGAATGCTCAAATCCTAGCAGGTATAACATTTTATTGCAAATTAAGCATGTGTGTTTATTTTATGCTTTTAGTAGGTTTAATAGGTTTGTTTTGTGATTTAATAAGGCTTGGAACTCATTTGCGTTTAAGAGTTTCAAAGATTTTTGGTTTTTTGCTCGGCAGGCTAAAAATTGTCAATTTTGGGTCCAAATGAGCATTTTTGAATTTTTGATGTTGGAAAGCCTTGAAAGGCATTGGAGAATTTTTATTTAGTGTATATAAACCATGTTCCAATCATTCTATGGGTTGTTCATTTTGGAAAATTAAGAAAAATACTTATTTTGCTCTCATTTTTGTGAGTTTTTAACTAGTTTTCTGCACTTTTGAGAGTACAGCCCGTACCATGGCTCCATGAGTCCGTACTACTCTGGTTTTTAATTGGTTTTATCTCTCTTGATGTTTGAGTAGTGATCTTTGATCTTTTCTTGGTGTTTGGAATAAGTTTTGTTTAGAGAGCTCTTGTGAAAGGCATTGTTTTGTGGTTCCAAAGGAAGATCATTCATGGTCCAATTAATTTCTTCAAAGTCTCTTCATCCATGGCTTTGAGGGAATTTTTTGGATCTGTACATACTGTACCATACATCCATTTTCCTTTTCCAGCAATGCACAAGTATTTGTAAGCCCATGGCAAGTGTGTGAAGTGAGCAACTTGGCTTGGGTATTCTTAAATTTGTGTGAATGGTACTTTGCTGTTCATAGCACTGTACTTTGAAATTTTGAAGTAGACTTAAGTTGGAAAGATTTATTATTTCACTTTACCATCCTTGTCTCTCTCATGACTTGGTTGGATGCAAGAAGAAAAGGTGTAAATAGACTGAAAGACAGTGTGTCACTGTTTCGCTAGGACAGCATGGAATGATGGATTCCTCTTTTTTTTTGTGTATCATGGAATGTATTTAATAGTGTTTTAAATGTTAAGAAGATAAAATACACCATTGGATTGTAAAGGACCTAAATAAGGATCCTAGAGAAATGTATTTTCTATCACAGTCTTATATGGCTGTCATGTTTTGTGTCATCTTTTGAGTGTTCAAACTCATAAGATCCTTGAAGAAGATACATGTATTACTTTACCTTGTTATTAACACCTTCTTGCAGATCAAGGACAGAGTAAAGAAGCAAACAAAACAAAGAAAGGAAGTTGCTATCAAAAATGCACCTTATTGCTGTCAAAAATGCAGTGTTGACTATGTATGAATAGCAGTTATAAAATCCTTTCTTATTTGCTTTGCATGGTGTTCCAACTGATATCAAACCATTTTTGCATCCCTAATTTACATACTTTCATTGTATTTGGTTTATCAATGATCAAAGTGTATGCAAAATCTTAAAAACGTTGCTGTCCCAGTCATCTAGACTATTATTTCTGTGTAAGGGTAGCAGTATGACACTTGTTTGATATAATGACAATATTAGAAGATAAGTTTTGAATCTTTGGAGGTGTTTGGCATATGTTAAAGCAAGGATTGAAGCATTTAAGTTGGCCTCGTATCATGAAGAAAACTTGTAAATTGCAAACCCTCACTAAAACTTTCAAAAACCCTTGAAAAGTGCCTATTTTGTGGGACAGCACCAAAACAGTCCATACAGTACTTGCCATAGCAAAAGTCCTTGAGATTTCAACATAAAATGACCACATCTCCAAGGGTTTGTCATGAAGTTTAGCAGGTTGAGCAGGGTGAACAATTTTCATTAAAAACTAGGGCTAATTCTAGTAGCCTTTTCGGAGCAAATTTGACCAATTCATGAAATCGGTAAGGAAGGGGAAGCAATTGGTTGTTTCAAATAATCAAAATTGATGAGTAGAGGCCTAAGATAACCTACTACAATATTCAAAGCATTTTATTGAGCCATTTGATCAAATGGACCTTTTGCACCTAGAAAGTTGCTTTGAGTAACCCTACGTTCTTTGCATCCAATTGAGAAATTTCCATTCTTGAGAAGTGAAGGACAGTCATCATACCTCCAGACCTGTCCAGATGCTCAATCAATAGATTAATATGATTGAAATCCTTAAAGGAGAAAATAAGATTAGGTAAACCATGGTTCCCCAACAGTTGCCCATTCCGGGAAGAGAGGAGATTCAGCCAGTTGGACAACCAAACTTGTTCATTTTTGGTGACACTCAAGAGGACCTCATTTCAGACTTGAATGCCTTAGCATGGAAGGTAAGGAGGAGTGATGTCCAATACAATAGGGTGCAAGTAGTGTTGAATAGAGAGGAGGAGATAGGAGAAAGGTTTAGAAGAATCCCATTTGTACCTAGGGATTGATTTGGGAAGAACATTCAGAACAAAAGCCCACCAACCTCAAAGAAGACTAACCTTCTATCATTCCTCCTCATCACACTTTTATAGACCTTAATCAATTAGTTACCTTTTATTGTAGATAGTTAACTTGTGAGTCCCATCTCATCGTGGTTTTTCCCAGTTGGGTTTTCCATGTATAAACACTTATGTTATGGTGGATGTTTTACTTGTTGTGGATTCTTTAATACCATTTTGGATTGCATGCATAGTATTAAGTAAACTAGTTAAATATATTTACCAGTCTATGTTTCAAGTGGTATTGTTTTTTCTATCAATGATACACCCCCACTCTTAGTTCTTTATAAGTCTATTAGGGTAAACTCTTGTGCAAGGGTTAATATGATAACCAGGGTCAAAGTCATGAATGCTTGATGAGACCCTTATGTTAGATGAGGGCTAAGTTAGAGAGAAATTCTCAAACCATGAGGGGAGATCATACTAACCATTAATGGTTAATAGGACTTTGGGGGAGAAATTTGTAAGAGTCCCTCCAAATTTGGGGAACTCAACAAGTTAACTTGAAGAAATGAAGCCTTAAATTCATGTAGAAGACTTTCCTCCAAATTTGAGAAGTGATCTCCTCAAATTTAGGGAAAGGACATGATTAAGATATTAGACATGATTAGGATAGGATTAGAAGGCTTCTAGAAGAATGATTAGAGATATGCAAGTGGGAGATGTAGGATTTTGCAAGTGGGTGAGGGAAAATAGGTAATTATGGTAAATTAAAATGATTTAATTTAGCCAAAAGGGGATGCAACTTGCATTTGATAGATTTATATAAATATTTAAATGTGAATTTTGAATTTTTGTAAGTGGAGGGATTTATAAATAAGCTTTGATTTATTTATTTGTAATGGGGGTTTTAATTAAATGTGGAACTAATTAAAAGGTGAAAGGGGATAAATGGAGATTTTTAATTAATTGTAAATTTAATTAAAATGGGTAGAGGGGTTTTTTTTAATTAAATGACTTAGATAGAAGAAAGAAAATATTAATCAAATCTTTAATTTGATCAATAGGATAATTATAAGAATGGGGATATTAATTAAATCTTAATTTAATTAATTGGAAGAATTAGGGATAATTAAATGAATAAAATTCACTTAATTTGTTGTGCAACTTTTAGGTGTCTACACTCATATATATAATAAACAAGTTTAGACAAGTAATATTACTAGCTAGACAAGTTTCATTATTGGTTACTCTATTTTTATTCATACTAATCATGCAACAATTCATGATTTGATGAATAAGCTAGTGTTTAGTGGTAGGCTTTTTATATGGTTTTATTACTTCCATAATTTGATATTACTATTGTTGAAAAAATAGGTAAAGCCAATGTGGTTGTTAATTTTGTATCCAAATTGAAAAATTCAATAAAGGATCTAGTTATGGATGATTCTTTTCTCAATGAATATTTATTTAAACTAACATTGAATACACCTTGGTATTGACATAGCCAACTATCTAGTTATAGAGAGAACACTGCCACACTTATCACCAAGAGAAAAGTATCGGTTGGTGAGTATAACTTTTCATATATTCATATATAGTTGGGTATTTGCTTCACATGCGTCCTAATGATGTTATGCATAATTCTATTATATTAGATGAATTATTTTCCATACGTAAGGCTTGCCATGTTGAGCCTTGTGAAAATTTTATAGTTACGAGAACAGTTGTGAAGATCCTCAACATATGTTATTGTTAGACCATAATATATAAAGATGTGACCATTTTTAGAGGATGGGTAGGCAAAAAATAAGAGATGAGTTTACTTTACAACCTTAGTTACAGTGATTACACCATTTGATATATGGGGTCTTGATTTTGTTGGTCTAATATAGCCTACACCAAACACCAAGTCTTACATACTGGTTTATATTGATCTTACCTTACCAAGTTGGTGGAAGTCAAAGCCTTGAGGGCTTCCCAAGATACAAAGGTAGCTACATTTTTGTATGAGGAAATATTTACAAGATATGGCGCTCCTACAGAAATAGTCTGGTGGATGTTGACCAACTAGTAGCCTATAATAGAATACACATGCACACTACTAGGCTTACTTAATATTGTTGGGTATGCCTTTTAAATTCAAAGTTAAAGGAATATTTATTGATGATAAGGTGGAAGATAATAATAGAGATTAGTAATGATTTAAAGAGTATTTTACATGCTTTCTTGGTTAATTTTTCCTTGGGTCTTGTGACTGTGTGCTAGTGTCTCTAGGTTGTAGAGGTTTTGAGCACAACTAGAGCTATGGGAAACATCGAGAAGCAATTGGAACCCATTATTTATGATGAAATCAAGAAGAATGAGACCATTTGGAGAATACTTGAAAAGGAGGGTCTTACGCCCTTTATGGAAAGACTCCACTTTTTTGACCCTATGACCACTGCCCTATTTGTGAGAGGTTAAGAGAATGAAAATACTACTTTGGTGGGTTGAAATTTTTAAATTATGAAGGAGGTCATAGATGAAGATACTGGCTTGGCAATAGATGGTGTTAAATTTTTCAAAGACAGGAAGCTCTCTAAAGCTGCAACTAAGAATTTTTTTAAAGGAAAGGAGAATAATAGGTTGGTGAAGAGTTCAAAAGATAGGTATGACACTAGCTCTATCAAATCGATTTGGGTGATGGTCCTTATGGTATCAACGAAATACTTCTCTTTGGATCGAGTTGTTTCACTAGGATGTATGGTCACCACTTTATTCTTTTTAACCATTTTAGGTGTAAGAGAAAGATTTATTTCCCTTTATATATTTGGTCCTCATTGGATGCAAGTATTAAGGAGCATAGGAAGAACCCTAAAAGTCTTGTTCTTCATGAGGGGCTTATGCTTCCTGTCTTTTAGTATTGTAAGTCCCTGCCATTGTTGTTTGGTTCTCCCTTCTTTAGCAAAGGATAAGTGGAGCACAAATACCAATTCAGATAAAGTCTCTTTAGTTAGGGGAGGGAAGTACCCTAAGGTTAGAAAGAAATATATGAATGAGAAGAGGATGTCTGCTATTTCATCAAAGAAGGAGGTTACAGACCCTTATATTCATAGTTATTCAAGGATTTCTATGCTTGATACTAATTGTAAGGGAGGACCTCTTTTCCCTAGGATTTAAATGTTTATTCACCCCTTTTAAATTTGGAGTAGTATAGTCCCAATGATCTTTTGTGTATTGTGAGGAATGTGGTTGTGGATTCTTTTTGTATGAATAAGTGGTTGCTCTATAAGATCAAGAATATAAAACTCAATCTATATTCTATTTCCAATAGATCAGAGAATGGGGAGCTCCACTGGGATGAAAATGAGGGTAGAAATCTAGTTTCTTCTCTTCAAAAATTTGTTAAGGATGTTGAGATAATGAAATTGGATTATGAACGCAAAATCATGGGTTTGGACAAGATAGAAATTTATGATAGAATGGTTTGAAGCCTAAATAGAAGTTAATGCATGGATGCAACTAAATGATTGGCACATACCATAGTGAACATGCACACAAGCATACTATAGGCACGTATTCAATCTTCGACTATTTTTAATAATAAACTATTATTTTTTAAATAAATAAATCATAATCCACTTATTAATGTGCAACCAGTCAATTTCTAGGATTAATGATGGTCCACTTACTCACTCTTCTTCATGCTCACTAATTATCATTTGTTCTATTTTAGGCGTGAGCTTTATTTCTTTTTCTTTTGAAAGCTTGATGATTCAAGTAGGTATCTAATAAAATAAGACCAAGTATCTCTACTAGAGGCTATTACCTACTAGACTATAAGTAGTGTAAATCCATATACCGGTTTATTTGTACTAAACAAATATGCATGAATATATACTATTAAAGATATTTTCATGAATATATTTATAGTCTTTTCTTTATAATTACATATATTTTGGAAATAACGACTCTAATAGTAGAGACCAAAGGGTATAAAGAACTGTTATTGTGAAAAATACATATTAGGAATTGTATTGATACAATATATATTCTAATACATGATATATTATTAGCATCCAATATTCATTTCTATAAAATACGAACATTTATATTTGATAGAAATATACAAAACCATATTTAAGTTTGTCATATCTATATTATTTAGTTATTTTATATGTAGAAATAAGATTTACATCCCTCCATTTTAAATATGTCTCTTAGTGTAAAATATTTCCTCACATAAATTATGGGGGTATTTCATTACTCAAAATGCATAAAAGAAGATAAATCCTACTCAAACATTTATTTTGGGAACATCATGAAATATTAGGAAAAGAAGATAGCTTTCATTGATATTATTAACACATGATTTTTCCTTTTTGTTGTTGTTATATGCAACCATCTTAAATACCCAAACATAGTATGAATATATTGACATTACCCAAGCTTCTCATGAATGCACAACCTTAACATTGATAGGACCAACACATGCCCTTCTACTTTTACTCAACTAATTTTTGAATAATGTAAGTATTGTGAGGTTAGAAATCATATATATGTCTCAAATCCAAATATATTTCAAACTAACATGGGATTGGTACTTTCACCCATACTTACTTCCCATTCACAATCTTACATTTCCTCCTACCATAAACATGTAATACTACAATACCTTCACCATATTACTAATAATGGATTATAGAACCTAATCCTCTAACATCTTTACAATATATGACTTTTCATAGTGAAATTACAATGTAATGCCAATATTTTATCGCTCTTTAAGATATTTAACATAAAATTCCAAGTATCATCATGCCAATGAGAGTCAAATTTGTCTAGTATTATACATTGGATTGTTTTTTTTCAATTAAGACATGATGAAATATTCTTAACTATAATTTTTAAACAAACATATGCTCCTCCATACAAGTATACCATTAGAAAGGAAATGGAAGAATTTTTTCTTGACATAGAATTGTAATTTTTTACTCAAACTTTCCTTAAGACTATTATTTTCAAAATAACATTTAATTATCATTAGAGGTAATAATAATGGAAAATAAAAAATAAAGGATTAATCTCCTCCAATCCTTAATGGCATCATGAAACCTTGAGGGTCCTAGCCATACCCTTGGGCAAGAAGGACACGTTTCTTACCATAAAATCTATGGTGACAATTTAATACATATCACAATATCTCAATTTACATTCATTTTTCTAATACCCACATACTCCTCTCGTAATCCATAAACACATTGCCCTACAAAAAAAATGAAGTGACAAAAGAAAAGGACCTTATCTCTCGCTCCAAACTCTCAAGTTGATATCCATCTCCATCTAATAAATATTTTCCCTTCTTCAACCATCTCTCCTCCATCCAAATTCTCCAAATGGAGAAGTGGATAATAACCTATATCCCCATTCTCCACAAGATATTTAGAGATTTACACCCAACACACTCTTCCCAATGCTTCTAACTCATCACCTTAAGAAATGTGGGCTTTTGAATGGTCTCATCAAGCCCAAAGGACAATATCACATGTCTTAGAGGTCCCCAACCCCAACGTATTGACCCTAGAGACCTATTTTTACACAAGGATAATCAAAATTGACTAAAGAATACCTTGTAAATACCCATATCAATTTTAAATTAACCCAATGCTCTCCTAACTTTAACCCTCTCTCATCGCATGAATTAAAATTATATACCCTCTCAACACATTTAACTTGACCCTTAATAGTAGAACCCTTAAGCATGATAGTTAAATTATTTTATTTCCTTCTTAAGCACTGGCTCCAAGAATAGGCATGTAATAATATTGACTTGATAAGGGCATTCATTGAAATTGATTTTCCATGAAAAAAATGGGGATGTTACTGGTTTTTATTGATGAATGTAGTAATTCATGAATTGGCAACAAAAGATAATAGTTTGAATAGGGAAACATGCAAGATCTTTCAATGATGCAAATTATAGACATAATCTAAATATGCACCTTGTAAGCTATGTTATCAAAAGGTTAATTGTGCACAAAAGTCTGATTGATTAAACTTGCTCATGAAATGGTGAAATATTTAGTCTTTATCTCAACTTTTATATACGAATGAAAAATCAGAATTTTTTTTCGTAAAATTACATTATTAAAATCCAAAAGCCTAAAGCCTGCAAACATTAAGAAAAACAATTTATTTCTATGTTTTCATGCTTTCCAAACAAAAATTAATAGACAATTAACTAGGTGAAAACATTAATCTTGCCTGGGACTACCAAACTTACAATGATATTAAATCTCCATTGAATTAAAAAAACATAAATATAGAAACTTTAAAATAAGAAGTGAAATCTACTTAACATGACCCTATTACAAAACAACACAATAAAACTAAACGAAAGTCAGCCTATCTCACTTGTTGAAAACTGGGTGAAGGATATAAGATGTTCTATCTTACCCGTTATTTTTTTTTATCAGTAAAGGCAGAGCCAGATATATATTAATTAGTTTAAATACATAGTTTTTGTCACTGAGTTCCAAGACATTCAAAAAAACCCCTGCTCTTAGTGAGCACAGAGATCCCACCAAAACCTGAAAACCTTTAAGCTTATGGTTTAGCCATTTTTCTAAACCATCAAAGGTTTAGTAGTCTAGGAAAAACAAACACACTATTAACGATAATGTCTGATTTCCGGCAACCTAGATATAGAGTTTTTGAACATAAAATTAAAACCTAATAAAAATATACATGTATAATTGCATATCCAGAACTCAAAAAGAGGTATCCGTAGAAAGCCTAGCTTGAGGAGGGAATGTCGGGTTGTTGTTGTAGTTGCTTCCTAGTATGGCCTCGGCCTCTGTTTGTTGAAGAGCTTCGGCCATGACCCATGCTCCCTCGACCTCTGCTCGAGCCACCTCTACAGCTTTGTTCTGGTTTTGGCTTTGCTTCTGTAGCAGAGTCATGGAGGGCTTTGTTAAATACTTCTTGGAGTCCTTGAAGAATTTCCACTGGGAAGAGTTCCTTGGTAAGATTCCAGACCATTTGCTTGGGTAGCTTCTGGTCCAGCAAAGATGCCACGAATCTGGATGAGATGCTGGTGTTATCCTTTGGGTATTCATCTTTGCTCAAATGTGCGCTACCCAGAATCATTTGACAGCAAGAAGAACTGGAGGGTCCGAGTAGATAAGGAGATATTTGAGTCTCAAATCTGATATCTTCCTAAAAGAAAGCTGGCGAGTAGAGACACTTAGTGATATGGGGGTGTCTGCACTGAAGCAAGAGACAGGCCTAGGATACACACTCATAATGAAGCCAAATGGGGGCTCAGAAGACATGGTAGCAGAGAACAAGGGCATGCAAGAAGAGAAACTAGAGATGAAAAGAAAATAATGAAGCAAGAATAAGACGCTTCTGTAGGAAGGCGGGTGCACGACTAGACAAGCAATAATGGGAATTAGAGAGCAATAAAGGCTCGCGCGAAGGTGGTGGAGATTAAATGCCCAAATCAAGCCAAATCTACTCGAGTGCAGAGGGAACGATTAGCCTGCAGACAGGTCATGAAAAGGACTAAGCGGCGGCGCTCACCAGCTGGTGCATTGTGGGTCCCTTTTTTATGTGGCCGGTTTGTCTACTAGGCTAAGCCAGACCCACCTTGCATCCCGAGGTTAACTGAATGGTTTATTTGAAAAGAAAGTGACCGTTAGAGTCAACCGCCAAAAGGAGGGCGGGAAAGGAATATTTAAATTTGATTTTTGCAGTCCGCCAATCTACTGGCAAGCCGCATCTCGAACCTTATCTGATCAAGTCTAGTTAGCTTGCTCAATCTTACCCGTTATTAATTCAACAGTTGGATAACATTTTTTTTTCGTAGTGCTATCAATTCAGAAGTCACAATCAATTCCGTGAAGAACAAAATGGCAGCAAATATCATTACATTGAGGCTGTGCAAAGGTACGGAAGGCTTTGAAGATTTCCAGGTGGAGAAAATGGTTGCAATGGAATCAGAGGTCATAAAGAATTGTATCCAACACACACACAACTGGACGGAGCCTCTAAGGCTTACTCTTCCTTCTGGTCACCTCAAACCTGGTAAAGTGCTGAAGAAAGTTCTAGAGTATTGTGAATACCGTTGCTCATGCAAAATCCAACAGTATATCAGAAGAAGATGTGAACATCTGGGATACAGAATTCGCTCAAAATATTATTACTGCTGATAAAAATCGGGCGTCTGTCTGTGATATTCTTAAGGCGGCTGATTTTCTTATAATCGATGGTCTGCGTAATTTGTTATGTATAACTATCGTAAGATTCATTAAAAACAAATTTTGTAGAGCGGGCAGCAATCCTGTGAGAGTCAAGGTAGGGATATGAATTAAGTCTACCTGAAAGTAGATATCAAAATTACTTAACTGTTCCCTATTTGTGTTTCAAAATTATGTAATTTCTCTTGAGCTATACTTTAGATTTGCAAAGAGATATCAGATGGTGTTGAACACATAGATTTTATTGGTCGTAGCAATAAATTATTTAAATTTACAATGAGAAATTAAATAAATTAAAAATTGTAATTTTAGCTTTCAAAAAGTGTTTGGAAATGTATTATGAATTGATCCTTTAGTTTATTACAGGATTTTGGCTTTTAAATTTTTTATAATTATAGTGATAAAATATATAATTAATGGATAGATTATTTACAATCAGATAAAATATTCCTACAAAATTGAATAAGATTGTTTTGAACTACATAATTCTTATGTGACCAATATTTCCTTGTTAATGTAATTGTTAGGTTTAAGAAGAAAAATGTTGTATTATGGAATTTGTGGAAATAATATAAGATTATGTTTAGTGTAGATAAAGATAGATCCATACTAAGATAGTAAATCCTCTAATTGCCATGTGAAAGTGATCCATAAAGAATTAGACACATCATTCATAAACAACTCACCCACAAGAAATATATGCATTATTCCCAACCCTCAATACCTACTAATATTCCATTAATTAAGTTATCCTATTTTTCCTAATAGTTGTGATACTTGTTGATAACTAAACTTCATAGAATTTGATGACAAGACCAAGCTATAAAAGTCAAATTACACTTGAAAATAAAAAATTAAATATGTAATACATAACCATTTCATTAGACTAAGGATGTAATTGCAAATGCATAAAATAACTAAAATGAAATAAAATTAGATGATATGAGCTTCTCATATAAGAGAAAGATTTGAGAATATATAGAATACACCACTAAGAGATATGAATGTACAACTAATGCTAGATATTATATGTATCCATAAAAGTCAGGTAACCTAATATAATGTACAACCACTATATAATATAGGAGAATGCATAGATGTGTATCAAAGGGATCCATAAATACACATGCATATTTCATTGGACTATATATGTACTATTAAAAATACACATGGGAAATATATGATTATAAGACTATATGACATGAAATGTTCATATGAGAGAAATAGACAAGTATATATAAAGTACACCATTAAGAGGTGTGAAAGTATAACCAATGTGGGATAGTATGTCTCTAAAAATTGAGGGAAGTAAAATTCATGTAGTAAATACACTTTTAAAGAAGATAAAGCCTTTAAATAGGTGGTGTATTTGAACAAACAAAATAGAAAAAAAAATTGTTAAGTAACCATTATAATCAACCAAGAAATAGTTTATTAATGTAATAATACAACATGCCTCACTTATTACATTAATATTAAAATGGGCGAAATATTGCAAGAGTTGCACACAAACCTTCTTGATACTTTTATGAAGAATCTTCACCTCTCCTCCTTGTTTACCTAAGATATTAGGTTGATTTCACTAACTAATCTTGTGACTATAGAATGTACAATCACTTAGACATCATCAAAGAAAATAAATTGGACATAACTTTCTAATAAAAGTCCACATCTCCTTTGAGTGTGTCAAAATGCCTTCTCTAGTGCTAAACATGAGAAAACAACTCTCCTCTTAGAGTCCACAACATACAAAACCTCAACCAAACATGAATACATTAAATGCACTGATAAAAATTTGTCCTTCTTGAAGGGACACAAAGAATTCCAAGCCTCCTCTTTCCTTTAGAGATAAAAATATGAAATGTGCTTCCCATGTTATAAATCATCCCTTAGTTAGAAGCTAGATCAAGATGATAGATGTCCTCGTCCCTCTATTTCCTCCAATATTCAGTTGGACCTTGATTTAATTTGTAAAGAACACAATCCTCATCAATATCATGGCGTGGTCAATCTTTTCCATGCATTACAAATTCACAATATTGTGTTTCACCGTTAGTTTTAGTGATAGCTTTATATTACTCAACTTACCAATGATAAGATCTTTAGCCTGTTGAATACAATTTGTTTAAAAATGTCCACTTTTTTAAAAATAATAGCATTATTGTTGAAATTTTAGGCTTCTTCTTAATAAAAAAGAAGTTTTATAAATAATTGAATTATTATTTTTAGCTCTACTTTCTTCATCAATCAAAGATGACATCACAATTTTCAATCTAGGATTTGTTTGTTTAATGTAAAAATAATATAATCAAAACTTGAAGACACACTACTTAGTAACCTTATTTTTGCATTATCATCATTGACTATAGAGTTTAAAGTTGCAAGTTGGTTGTAGGAAATAAAATATACTATGTTGAATAATATTATCTCCCTCTTTCATCTTCAAACTAAACTTCTATTTATTTATGGACATTTAAGGACTTGAAGCCTATAAACCAAATAAATATCTAAGCCCCTCTTACATTTTCTTTGATATCATTGTTATGTGAATATGATGTAAATATAAACTAAGATGAATCAATACTATGACCCTACAATATTTATCTATTAATTTTATTCTGATTAATTAAATGAGAGAGAGGGAACATGCCCTTAATATAACTAGGAGGAACTCACAAGCAATGAGACCACCAAACACCCAAAAAAGAGGACACAATTTTAAAAAATAGGTCTTTTTACTAGAGCACCCAACTAATAGGAACAAGGGTCTCGAAGCCTCAACAAACTTTCATTCTTAGAATAGAGGGGTTTTAGAGAGAACCCTTAACATTAACCCAAAGAAAAACCCTTACAATGATAGAATAGTCAAGGAAACTAAAACCTAGCAACGAGTTTTAGAAGGCATCCTGCAACCTTAAAGGGACACCTAGCCATTCCTACAAAACATAAAACATACTCAAATGGACTAATCTAAAAATACTTAAAGGCACCTCAATAAGCCACCTAATCACATTAGAACTTAGAACCAATATCTCAGAAAGGAAGAGCACCTAGGGAGAGGCCCTAGCAAAAAAACAAGAGAAGCAAAGATCCCAAAATGTTTTGCAAGCAAGAGATCTAGAGAGAAAACCAAAAAGGCACAAGTGATAGGGGGAGAAAGGGGTAGAAGTAGAAGCCCTCGACAATGAAAATAACCTTTAAAAGAAGCAATATTATAGTACTATAGAAAACACACAAAAAATAGAGCCCTTTCTAGTTATGTGCTCCTAGATTAACTAGCCCTTAACATCCATCTCAAGTCCACCCACCATAACACAAGGAAAACTACCACCAAAAGAAACATCGCCATCATGAAAAATGAAGACAACAGCCCACAAATTCCCAACATCAAAAGAAACCTTTATGAGCATTACAACTTCAAGGCGCCCCTCTAAGGGTCATCAAAAGGAGTAGAGCAATAGACATATTCAGAACCCAATCCAAAAAAGAAAGGAGGACTGAGAGACAGACTCACAAAAGAAAGGAATAAGCTACCCATTTGAAGAAACCTGAAGCACTAAAGGACACCATCCGTTATAGTACAAAATTCCCCCTCCATAGGACTATCAACACTGAACATAAGAGTTTGAAGCATCACGCAAAAATGGAAGCCAAGCACTTACACTACCAACAATAGGGCATACCCATAGTAGGCAGCCAAACAAAAAACACCCAATGTGACATCCCAACCTAGAGCACATACTACACTGAGAAAGCCTCACAATCACAATTCTTACCCACCCACCAATAGAGAGGAGATGTAGGAAATCACATAACCTCAAAAAGCATTTTCATCCAACCAACAACAACGACAAGAGAGTGGGGAGAAAAACACTAGCATCTCAATTCAGGCAAGCAAAAGAAAAGTGATAAAACTCCATAGAAATGGAGAAACCTCTATAGCATTCCAATAATGCATCCCTCTAGTGAGAGTTCGGAACATAAACTACAAGCAAGGCTAAGACTAGGAAAGAAACTCGACCATTATCCATACAAGCCACAAACCCACAAGGAGTAGGGAAACTCACCTTTAGGAAATAGTAGCAATACAACTTAATGCATAGTAGAATGCAACACCATACCAAAGCGTATTTGAGATAAGCAAAAGGAGAGATTAATGTCCAAAAACCATGAACCCTGCATACGGTGTACAACATGAGTGAGGTGATCAACAATCTTATAGGGAATTAGAATACCCTAGATAGAAAAAATAGAGGAATTCCACACAAAGATTCTACAAAAGGAACTGGAGTACTAATAAGTTAGCACAACCCAACTTTCACCAAATTGATCACATACAAGAGGGTTTGTAATTGGCACACACCAGCAAAGAAGGTCCCACAAAGGAGAAGGGGTAATACCAAGATGAAGGGGCAAAGAATCGCACACCCCCATAGGAGGGCACATCACATGGGCGAGAAAAATGAAGAACAAAGCGGGTCAGTGCAAGAAGCTGAGTCCACATTTTGGCAAAAAAGTGGAAGTGTTTCCCTCGATTTTCAGATTTTGCCACATTTGAGCTAAAAATTTGAAACACTTAGAGATTGAATATTGAAAAAAGTTAGTAATACAAAATATATTACTTCGAGTCTACTTTCCAAATATGTAATTTATTTCAATACCCACAAATAGAAACTGACTTTCAAAATGAATTTCTAAAAAGAACTTTCTAAAAATGTATGTTTTATGACCATACCATGTACATGTATGAAGCAAACTTTTTGACACAAATAAAAGGCTTTTTTTTCAAATCATCTTGGAAATTAATTTGTAATACACTCAAGATTGATGAGCATATTTTTTTGTATTTATTTTTTTGAATATTTAATTTTTAATTTTATATTGGCCCTAATTATAGGTATAAAAACTTGACATGTACGACCCACATAATTTGACCTAAACTTGTCATTTTTTGATTTTTTTTGTTTAAAGAGAAAATAATTTTGTGTAGATTGATGACATATAATTTTTTTTCAAAAGACTTTGAAACAAAAAGTTATTAAATAAATAAAATTAGTTGATATTTCAAGTTTATGGACTAGATTCAGTATAAATTAAATTAAAAATGCAAAATAAATCAAAATTTAAAAAAATTTACATAGTCAAAATATGCACAATTTAATGTGAAATGGGTTTTAATTTTTTGAATATTTTTTCTAATAACACATGTAAAATATTGTAGAAGTTTGTATTTGTGCTTTCAATTATCCAAGTTTGACTTTGTAGGTCCAAGTCTAAGGTCTGGGCATTCCATTCTTATCCCGGACATAAACCCAAGGTAGAAGGTGGGTTGTGGGGTCCTTTTCTTTTTTTTTACCTTAATTTTTAATAACGGACCTCCGTTTTAAAAAAAATGGGGGGAAAGTGTATTTAAAAACGGGTGCCCATTTCTTTTACATAGCAACCCCCCATTTTGAAAAGGAATGGGGGCTTTTTTTTTTTTTTGTCCGGTCCTCGTTTCATTTTGCCTCATGAGCCCAGAGCTAAATGGGTTCCCATTTAAAAAAAATGGGCCTCCATTCCTGGCAATGGACTTCCCAATGCATGGACTTCCCCCTAAGTGGTGCTCATGTTCTTGCACTTACCCAAGCCAAATAGAATAGAGTCAAGGCCCAAGGGGAAACCAACGCTTGCCTCCAAAATAGTAGAAGAGAAAAAACCCACCGAGCAAAGGAAATAAAACCAAGCACCAAAGCAACCCAACGAACCAACACAATTTGATAAGTCCAGTCACCAACACCAAGACCCTATATAGGAATAGGGTAGAATCTGAGAATGCTAGGCCATGGGCTTGTCCATCTCTATCCCCCTTTTCGGAGTTCTCTGGATCTATGGAATATGGTATATGAGTGTCTTTGATCTTGGCTATGATAGATATCAATACAAAGTTTTTTATAATTGAATGTCTTACAATATGAAAGTTGTAATTTGATATGAAATTATGAAATATGAGTACTAGGGATAATGATACAAAATTAAAACTAATCAACATGAGCATATAATTTTATAATTTAGATATGCAGACATCAAGTATAGATCAACAAATGGGATGCAAAGAGGAATCTATGTCTTAAATCTAAACTCAAAAATGCAAATAATGGGGCCAGGACATCTTGTTCCAAATGTGTTTGATGTATATATCAAAAATAGTTTAGGATAAAGATGTCACTTTGAATATATTGCTAAAATTTCATTGAAAAACTTTCAAACTTTGAGACTAGGTGACATTGTCTTATCTTTCTCACTTGTGTGAAATCTAGTCCTACATGTCTTAGTTTTATTTTTTTGGATATGTATTTGTTCTATCTAGAATTTGTCACTTGCACATATAAGAGGGGAAATTTTTTGTTGGGTTGATAGTGGTTTACCTAGGTCAAATCCGGGGTTTGGAATTAAATTCTAGTGATAAATTGAAATAGAAAAAGATGGTATTCCTTTATGGGGTAGATGCTAGATCTAAAATTGAAAATGTGTGATTTAAATGTTATACCTTTATAAATTTTCCTTTCCGTCTTGATGAAAAGTTTGATGTTTCCATGTAGTCATTCATGAATGTTTTCATAAGAACTTGGTCATGGATTTCATCTTGAATGCTTGAAATTTAAATATTTGACTTCTCATTCAATACTCTAATGATGCTTGACTACTTTCTCACTTGAATTTGAATCTTCTCTTGAGGAATTGAATTGGAAACTTGTGGAGAGATTTTTCAAATGAGGTGGTAATAATTGATTTAATACCTATTGTAATGAAATTTGTTGAAAATAAAGAAGGCCAACATAAAAAATTAATTCCCACTAATTTTTTTTTTATCATTAGAGGGTTCAAATATAGACCCTTTTGATCTGATCAAAAACACCAAAGTGAGGCCCAAGTGAGTATGAAATTGTATGCATATATGATTTACAACACTACACTTCCCTATGTCAATGATTAATTAAATAGATAGAAATATTATTTAAGATAACCAAAACTTCCTCTAGCTTTATTATTTTCTAGTTTGTTTAATGCCTATATCTCAAATAGAGAGTCACCACAATTGAGCCAAATTTGATAATAATATTATTGAGGTTATGTGATTTATTCAAATATAAGACAAGTAGTGCCCGAGCCTCTACTTTTCTTTTAGTTTCTTACTTTAATTTTCTTTTTCTTTTTCACTTCGATCACCTTTCTTGAAGAATCCCAAATAATTCATCTAGCAACAAATGGTCTTGGGTTTCCTCAAATGAATCATCATAATTCAATATAACACATCTAGCAGCAAATGGTCTTGGATTTCCTCAAATGCATCATCATAATTAAATTTTTATTTACTTGGTTGAGTCATGATTCATGTGCCTCGTGAGTGATCATATGAAGCATTTATAGGATAAAAAATCCCATGAATGGGAAAGAATAGCTATATGTAATTAATAACATTAAAATTTATTTTTTTTTGTTTATTTTAAAATAATAATATTGTGAAGACAATCAACATTCTTAATAAGCAATCAATAATAATATTATTAAATAAAAGATAAAATTTTATGTAGTTTAATATTACAAGTGAATAAGTGTCTGCGATGACTTGTAAGAAAATTTGGCAAAAAATTTGAAAAGAGGGCAAAACCGTATGCCGAGCTCTCCTGTGTACATGTTGGAGGAGAACAAATTTGAATGTCTAGATCATCTTCCTATCCCTAATATAGGTAGATATCATGTTTCTTAACATTCTTTGGTTTTCCATGGGAGGGAACAGTGGCCTCATAAACAATACCTAAAAAAATTATCCAATGGAAGCAATGGAAATGATTGGCATGATTTCTTAAGCAGGAGATCTCATAGGCTATTGTGGGTTTGAACTGATGTGACCCAGGCCAAGTCCTCTGGTAGTTTCGAGAAGGTGCATATTGCCCCCATATCCTCATTCATACCCATTTTTTCTACAAGTGCCAATGTGATTCCCCATGCTGGGAGACGAACCCCTATTCTTGGTGCTTCTTCGCCCCCTTGTCGTATATCTCAAACAAGATCTAGCAATGATGCTATCATTCAAAGAAATACAAACAAACCAAAAAATGCAAATCCTAGACCGAAGGATGATTTGTTATATGTCTTCAAAGAAAAATTCACAAAGGGTTTGAGGGAACATTGCAAAAAGTATAATTGGTTTGCTAAATGGTGTGGGAAAGGGGACTTAGTGGAATCTATTGTCCATTGGTTCGAAGATACTTATGTGGTTTAGGTAAGTATTACTATCCTCCCTAATGAATTTTTTTTTGTCGATTGTATAAGTAAAAACTTTAAAAATGGATTTGTTAACTACTAAAGTTGTATATTATCATAGCTATAATTTTAATTTCATAGATTGGGAGCCAAACTTCTACCCTAGCACGTATAAGTTTCAGAAAATTTCAAAATGGGTTAGATTTAAATACATCCCAATAGAAATTATGCATGCCCAAATCCTGATAAAAATCAAGGATAGCCTTGGGGGTTTAATTGGCCTTGAGAGGGACTGGTGTCATTATTTGGATATCAAAATGCTTATTAATTTGGACTCTCGCTCACTTCAGCTTTAACCAATCATCTTCACTACTGCTAATTGTAAATACCATTTAGAACCTAAAATTTATGAAGGTCTAGTATTGAACCACTTAGCCTTTAACTTATCACCCTCCTCTCTTGTAATTAAAACTCCCAATCCCTCACTAATAAAGCCCCTGAATTTGGCTAATTCAACTATAATGAGGTAGGGCTCTGAGGGGCGTTGGGTGTCCATCCAGGATGAACAAGGTGGCCTCTGTCCCAAACCTTCCCTCTTAAATTGAAGAAGGAGAATCAGTGTCGGATAAGGTACCTCTCTTTGCTTCCCCACTAGCACTTGATAAGCCCCCCCAAAAAAATGAGACTTTAATTTATGACAGTAATTGTCCTATTATGGGATATGCCCAGCCGAGTCTGGTTAATCCTTTGCATGATAATATTTCAACACCATCATCTCATAAGGAAGACCATAATCAGGAGTTGGACAGAACTGAGGAGGAGATTATGAGCGGTCTTAGTAAAATTTTAGAGACCAAGGTAGGGGAAGGTGGGAGCTAGGAGGCCTTTCCTAAGGACCCCACGAGGGCTATAGAGATAATCAATATTACTGAAAGGGTGGCTTGTGATGACGAGTTGGTAAATGGGCACCCGAAGGTGCTGGAGGGAAGAGATAACATGTCACCAAGTGACAAGGATGTGTCATTTGCAGAAAGGAAGGATGATTCAATCAACCAAGCCTATAATGAAGTCATTAATGATCTTATGGATAGATTTATAGAGAAAATTGCAAATGAAGATGAATTAGCTCTCTAGAAACAAGCCTTAATTGTGGAGATTATGGAATTAAAAGATATGGTAGGGGAGGCTAGAAATCTGAATGAGCTAGGGGATGGGTTGGGCAGCGAAGATGAAGAGGTAGGGGAATTGAGGATGGAATTTTTGGAGATTGATCAGAAGGAGTGGGGCCTACAAATCCTAGATTGTGCTAGGCAATGTAAAAGAAGAGGCAGGAAATATTTATCAGAACTAACAAATATGGATGGGTTTGCAGAAGGCCAGGTAAAATTAACTTTAATGTTTGATACAGGGAAGGGGAAGTACCTTCCCAAGGAGCCATGAAACACCTCTCGTGGAATGTTAGGGGCATGAATGCCCCTAACAAGAAGCGGATCATAAAATGATGAATTACATCCACTAGTTATGAGATAGCTAAATTACAAGAAACCAAGTTGAACTCAGATGATATTGCAAACTTTAAGAAAAAATTAGGCATTAGGGAGGTGGTAGGAAATCTGGCTAGTAGAGCCTTAGGCAGCTTGGTGATTATATAAGATCTTAGAATGGTCTCATTTGAGATGGTTAATAGCCAGGTACATTGGATAAGTGGTTGGGTTAAAAGTATTAAAAACAACTTTCGGTTCATGCTTATAAATGTAGATGGTCCAACACAAAATAAGGATAAGAGAAGGAAAAGGAGGGACCTAGATCTATTTCTAAAAACTATCCCAAACAAGGCTTGTATCATTGGGGGGGACTTTAATGCCATCTTGGACCTAAAAGAGAAATGTCGGGGATTTAGATTAAGAACACAATCAGAGAAGGATTTTAATGATTGGGCACAAAGAACTAGTCTTATGGAGATTAAGATAGTAAAGAAAACTTACACCTAGAATAATAGATGGTTAGGCTTTAGCTTCATAGCAGAAAAATTGGATAGATTTTTTATCTAGGGAAGGTTGATCGACTTCCCTAATTCACGTAAGGTAAAAGTCCTTACCATCTCTGGCTCTAATCATTATCCTATTCAGTTATCAATTATAGAGGAATTCAAACCTAGAAGATGTCCTTTCAAATTTGAATTGATGTGGTTGAAAGAGGACAAGGTCTTGGGAGTGATTGACCAATGGTGGAAAGAGTCAGAGTCCATAGGGTCTAGACTTTTTAATGTTGTTAGCAAGATGAAGGTGGTTAAGAATAATTTGTTGAGGTGGAATAATAAGAACTTTGGTAATATTTTTAAAATAAAAGCTAGATTAGAGGGCAAGATCAGTGCACTCAATAGGATAGTTATGGATAAATGAATGGATTAGACTCTTTTCATGGAAGAAAAAGGGTTAGTAGTGAATTATGAGGATATACTAGCTAAGGAGGAAGTTTTTTGGCACCAAAAGTCTAGAGAGCTATGGTTAAGTGATGGAGATAGGAATTCTAAGTTTTTTCACAATAGCACTAAATAGAGGAGGTCACTAAAAAAAATAACCAAAATTAGATTGGGTGACGGCTATTATACAGAGGACCCTAACCTAATTGTAGTAGAGACAGTCAAGTATTTTGAGAATATCATAAATAATTGGGAAGGCTCTAACCTAAGCTCCTGAGATACTATCCTGGATAGCATCTAAAAAATTATTACTAATGCACAGAACAAGAGTCTAAGTGCTATTTTTATCAAAGAATAAGTGGAAGTAGCCCTTAGTCAGATGAACCCTGACAAGGCTCCTAAGCCTGATGGCTTCCCAACTGCCTTTTTTCAAAAGTGTTGGCATTTTATTGGGGATGATGTAACGAGGGCACTGGAGGGAGCCAGAAACTTTGGTAAGGTGCTCAAGGAAATCAGTAACACTTTTATTATCCTTATTCCTAAGAAGGAAAAGGTAGAGAAATTTGACGATTTGAGACCAATATCTTTTTGCAATACTATTTACAAATTTCTCTCCAAAACTATTGCCAATAGACTGCAAAAATTGCTCCCTCTCCTTATAAGTGAAGATTGAATGGGTTTTGTCCAAGGCAGGTCTATTTTTTATGGTATTATCCTTGCCCAACGGGCCATTTATTCCATCCAATAAAATAAGGAATTAAGTATGCTTATCAAGCTAGATATTATGAAAGCTTATGATAAAGTGTACTAGCATTTCCTTTGTAAATCTCTCAAAGCCTTTGGTTTTGCGAAATCATGGATAAACCTTATTTATGAATGCATTTCCTCCGCTAGAATGTCCTGAGGGCTTGTTTGGAAATTCAAGGGGGTTAAGGCAAAGGGATCCTATTTCTCCCTTCAGCTTTATCATTTTGGCAGAATCTATGGGCAGGTCAATTTCAAGAGCTAGAGAGAGGGGGTCGTTGACAAGAATTAGAATAACTAGGGGGGTAGCTCCCATCACTCATCATTATTTTGTTGATGATACTATGTTATATGGCCTAGGCAAGAGACATAAGGTATGCTTGTTCAAGGTTATTCTTGATTCCTATGCCAAGGCTTCAAGGTAGGAAATTAACACCGAAAAATCTAAAATCTTCTTTTTTAACACTGATAAAAATGAAGAATATGTAATCTGCAATATTTTGAATTTTAGGGCAGGGGAATTACCATGTAAATACCTTGGCTTACCCTTAGAAATATTTTGTAGATCTTCTAAACATTGGGATCATATTATCAACAAAATAAAGCCCAAAGTGGAATCCTAGAAAGGAAAATGGCTCTTCTCCATAGGTAGAGCTACCATGATAAAATCACTCCTCTCTTCCATGCCAATTTATCAACTATCTTGTATTGACCTCCTGACAGCCAAAAATGAGGAGCTAAACAAACTCCTAAGAAATTTCTTCTGGCAAGGGTTAGGAGACAAAAAGAAATAAGCATTAATGGCTTGGGATAAAGTTTACAAGCCTAAGGAGAGTGATGGGGTTGGAATTAAGAACATGAGAGATAAAAGTAAGGCCTTAGGAGCAAAATTAGTGTGGAGTATGCATAAATCCCCTCACCTTAAATGGGCTAGAATCCTACATCATAAATGTTTGAATAGCATCAACCTTTCAAGAGCATCTTTAGAACGACTAACCCCCCAAGAGGGTCACGCATTTTGAACTTCATGATTGATTGCAGAAGTATTATTTTGGAAAACCTCACATGGAATCTAGGAGAGGGCGGCTAGGCCATGTTCTGGTCAGACTCATGGGGTGGCTATCTGATAATCAACAAGATGGCTAATTTCAAAAATGCACAAACCATCCTGGAAGATAGATGGGGAAAACATTTCAAGAATTTTTTTCAAGTAGAAGATGGAAGCATTAAAAAAAAGTGGAGATGGAAATCTTTGGATAACATAGATATTCTTACTTGAGAAAAACACGTGTTGATTTGAATCCTAGAATCGAGAATCATATCTTTCCAGCTCAGCCATGATAAACTAGTGTGGGATGGATCCAAATTTGGAAGCTATAACACCAAGGAAGGCTTTAAACTTCTGGCTGAAAAACAACTAAGTCCAAAATGTGACATTCCATTAAAGTTATGTTGGGATAAAAATTGCCTCCCAAAGGCAGGTATGTTCTCATGGTTATCCCTATAGAATAGGGTCCTTACAGTTGGTATGTTTAAGAAGTGGGGTTATGAAGGCCCAAGTAGATGCCCTCTTTGTGAGAAGGAGGAGGAAAATATGGATCACTTATTATTATCCTGTTATTTCTCACTTCAATGCTGGAATTGGCTCCATAATAAATTGGGATGGGGTTTAGCAATACTAAGCTATGTTTTGAACATGTTTCAAGCTTGTCCTATAAGAAACATGAAGTGCTTGTATGGAATTTTATGGATCATTTCTCCATATATTGTTATCTAGGAAATTTAGAAAGAGATAAATAGGAGAGTCTTCAAAAAACAAAAGTTGGGATGGGAACAACTTACTAACAAAATAGAAGGTGTTCTTATTGAAATTTTCAATAACAAAATAATGAAGGGTCACCATGGGGAGGCAAATAAGTCCTTATAGGATGAGAAGATTAGGGGACACTGGAATAGCTTGAAGATTCCCTCTTACATTGGACCAGGGCCCAAGCTAGGTAAAGGTAAAAGGGAAACTTGTGTTTGGAAACTACCTAAGATGGGCTGGTTTAAGCTAAACATTGATGGAGCCTCCATAGGTAATCTAGGACAGGCTGGCATTAGATGCTACCTTCACAACTGAGATGGGACAGAGGTGGCACAAAGAGATAAACCAGTAGGCATTGAAACTAAAAATAGGGCATAATTCATGGTGCTAATCGAAGGGCTCAAAATGTACAGGGCATTAGGAGTGGATAAATTGGTTGTCAAAGGGGACTCGGCCATTATAATCAATGCTATGAGAATAGGATCCATTCTAAACTGGAGGCTAGATGTGTTTCTCAACAGAGCTTTAAACTTGAGCAAGGCCTTCAAGAAGATCATATTTAATCACATCTTCCACGATGGTAATTCTAAGGCTGATGAATTAGCTAATATGGGGACAGATGGGAAATACATAGACTATCAGTAACATCATGTATATAGCCTAAAAAATTATACGATCATACCTCTCTCTTGCTCCTCGATCTATAAATGGATGGCAAATAAGAGGCTTGCAAGGTGGACATAGATTATATCTCATTACCTTACGTTAATGACACCTTTACACTCCTCCCATTTTTTCTAAAGAGAAAATATTCATTATGTTGATATATAGAAGAACTTTATATATTCCTTCTTTTTCTCATCTCAGTGCTTCTTAGACACATAAAAATATAAATATAAACATATTCATATATATATATAGGTATATATATATAAAATATAGATATAGAGATATATGCATATATATACAATATAGATATAAACATATAATTATAAGATGCATATTTATGTATACATATATTGAAATATATATATATAGAAATTAAATGTTGCATATGTTGATATATATTTGTATATATATAAATAGGTGTGTATATATATACTGAACACATATACATATATATAGAGACACACACACACACAGATATATATATATATATAGTGGTATATAATTCTCATATCACTTGTTCTTAGACATATAAAAATAGAAATATAAACATATTCATATATATCTATATATATATATATATATATATATATATATATATATATATATATATATATATATATATATATATATATATATATATATAAATAGATACAAAGATATATGCATATATATATATATATATATACAATATAGATATATACATATAATTATAAGATGCATATTTATGTATACATATATATATATATAGAAATTAAATGTTACACATCTTGACATATATTTGTATATATATAAATAGGTGTATATATATATACTATACACATATAGATATATATATAGATATATGCACACACACACATATATATCTAATTATATATATGTATAAAAATATATATAGTGGTATATAATCATACATATATATGCTTATAGGTATATATATATTCTTATCGATTTGTTTGTGCATGTGTATAAACATCCATACATTCATATATATATATTAATCTATAAGGTGTCTTGTATATCCTTCTCTTCTACTCAAATTAAAACCTCTATTTTGGTGGCATATACAAAGATGTTGATGTGACCTTCCTTGTCATGCACGCTAGCTATGACTAGTATGTAGAGAGCTCAATTAACATCAACGGTATTGATTACCTTGATCTTGGAGATCAACTTTCACCATTTTCTTTGCATCCTAACCCTTCATTCCTCCCCCTTTGACACTCATAAGTCATCAAACTGGTCCTTTTTTGAGATAGCTGAGTTGTATTTTACGATGCCTTTCATAGCACAATTAATATAGTAATGGCTTCATTTATCCTCCTCTATAAAGAAGCCTATTATCTCAGTATAATCGAGGTTTTCTAGTGATCTAAGTGAGTTGATCTCATTATGGATACACCATTGAAGCTAGTGGGGCTTAAGCGACAAATTGCATTTATAGGGCACATCAAAGAAGATAGATTGAAAGGCATTCTTGTCTTCCCAAATGTCCTAGTTGTTCGGGCTGTCAAGAAAATATTAGTGGAAGAGTATATTAAGAATGATGACCGCACTAGGGCTAATTCTGATATAGCTGCAATGTTTCTAGTGGTGGCCATCCACTTGGAGAGGGATAGGGATGTGGTTGTGAAATTATACAAAAGTGTCTTTAAGAAGGAACTGTTGGGTGAACTAGATAGGGTTTTCATCAATATGGATGAGGATTTAATTGTTCCCAAGCCTTGCAACTATGACAGACTCATATGGAAAAACAAACCAGTGCCAATATTTCCAATCTTGGAAATAGAAGATGATGCAGCCTTTGCGGCCTATAATTCAATAAGGCAGAGGAAATTTTTCCTTCTTGTGTGGCTTCTACATGTTAAAAAAATGCCTTGTAATAGATGGTTGGCTAACTATCTCGAGGCAGAAGACACTGAAGTAGTCCCCAATGATATGGAGATCCCCTCCGACCCTCCCTCTAGTCCAAGTGAACATCTTGTTAGTTAAAGGATGGTGGCAAGTAAGGTTCGGTTGAGAAGGAGTTGGGCTCATCCTAAGTCCTAGGACTTGATCCCTATCTACAGGATAGTTTTTATGTTTTCTTTTTGGTTTACTTTATCGTCTCTCGTGGCTACGACTAGTTTCCTTTGATACTTAATGGTTTCTTATACTTTTAGTTTTGATATAAGTAATATAGACATTTGGATGTTAAGGTTAATATTATATTTATCTTATCTATGTTATTAAGTTGTTTTGTATCCAGCTTTTTGTTTTTCTCACATAAAATTTATTTAATTGTCTCCTCTTATTTGGATGCATTCTCAGAATTCTACATGATAAAGATTTGGCTGATTTAATAGGCCTTGCTTATGGGTTTAAGCGGATAATTTTATGAATATACAGATCCATACAATTATTACCAAAATGTGATTTATTCATCCTCTCGATGCTCACTCTAGAGCAATCCCCCACTTGCTTATCTCTGCTCTATGTCAAAATTCTTTTCCTTTTTATTTATGTACAGATACATACATATATGTGTGTGTGTGTGTGTGTGTAGATATATATACATATGTATATATATTTATATGTATATATATACATATATATACATGTATATATATGTATATATATGTATGTATATATGTATGCATATGTATATGTACATACATATACATACATATACATATATATACATACATATATATATATATATATATATATATACTAGATATGTATATATATAAATACATATACATATGCATACATATATACATACATATATATACATATATATACATGTATATATATGTATATATATACATATAAATATATATACATATACATGTATATATATGTATATATATACATATAAATATATATACATATACATGTATATATATGTATATATATACATATATACTATAAATATATATACATATACATGTATATATATGTATATATATACATATATACATATACATGTATATATATATACATATATATATATATATACATATATATATATATACATATATATATATATACATATATATATATACATATATATATATATACATATATATATATACATATATATATATACATACATATATATATGTATATACATACACACACACACACACACACACACACACACACACACACACACACACATATATATATGTAGGTGGGGATTGTCACTACTTTTACAAATTCTCAGAGACTGGATTGAGAGACATGAGATTGGGATTAATTTTAAAGAACAAGAAGAAATTTGTAGTTTGTTGATAATCCTTATGAAGGTAGCCCTTGGGTTTATAATTAGACATCTCTATCTTCCCTCTTGTATTCTCCATCTCACGATGAATTTCTAGCTAATTTTGAAAAATAAATATTATAATTATCGGACCTACTTACTATTATGACTTGGTTCTCTTAAGAACCAGGGTAACCCTGGTATAAGGTTGAACAAGTGTTTTAAAATATTCTTGATGATTCACACAGGTTGGTACTCTGGGACTTAGACCCTTCACACACATAGTCTTTGAAAAGGATCTGGAGGTCATCCTTTGTGGAAATAAAATGAAATCTCCTGTTAACGGAAACTAAATAGGATTGAAACTTGTTGTGGATGAGTGATATGGTATTTCATCTCTTTAGGGACAATAGATTATCCTTTCTTTTCAGCCCCTTCCTATGTTAATATTCTGTTTGACTTAATGATATAGAAGGTGTTATCTTGGAACTAATGATTTACAAGGATTTATTAATGATCTATTTGACAATCACGACAGGGTCACTTCTCACAATTCTATTGTAACCTAGGTAATCTTTCATCTTGTAGTCAACACTAAAAGGATTTCTTTGTTGTCTCAATATAAAAGATGTCATGGTTGTAATAGTAGTAGGGGAAAGTGTTACGCAAACCATGTTATATGAGAATGGTATATTTTTACATATTTGGGCTAACAAATCATGAAGTGGTGTGATTTAGGGATATGTTGAGATTATTTTGCAGGTGATAGAGCTAGCAGAAAGTCTAGGAGTCAAGATAAATGAGGAAAGACACTAGCGAGATTGAAGGCAGAATGATGAAAGGAGCATTCCCATGATGGGATACTTACACTTAAAAAAATAGATGAGAAAAACATCTGGACCTGTATGAGTATGCTTAATCCAGAAAGAAAGATCCATTATCTAACTGGACTTAATGGAGAATGCAATCTTGTTTATAAAATAATAAAATATTTTGACTTCGGCCTTTTATCGATCAAAAAAAAAATTATTAAATAAATAATTAAGAATAGTAAGATATTTCAATTTTTAATCAATAACTAATTATTAAAGTCAAATGATTTATTATGTATATTGGGCAATCAAGAAACACACCATTTCCTCACCTCACCATTGTGCTCAACCAATTGAACTAAAACACGTTAACAAAAAATATTAAAAAGCTGACATAGCTCTTTAGTGAATAAACTACCTTATATATAAATACACACATACACACACAATATATATATATATACATATATACATATATATACATATATATATATATATATGTATATATGTATATATATATGTATATATGTACATATATACCTATATATGTATATTTGAGAATATCTATTTACCCGAATTTAGTGTACTCGCCTTTCTACTTCCCGTAAGCGAGCCTGAGCTTGCTCAAGTTCATTAGCAGCTCCTTTACATAGTTCTTCAGAACTCTGAATAGTACTTGATATTTTATGTTTACGGTTATCTAATCTATTACTTAATGAAAGTAGATTATCTATTCATAAGTTGAACGAATGAATAATCTCTTCCCAAACTGAACACAAACCTTTCGATTCATTCAGCTCTCTACCTTTTTTTTTATCGAGTCTACCATTTTCATTCATATTATGTATAAAAATAAGATCAATCTATCAAAGACCAAAATCTACGAAGGGCTCTTTTGCCAAAAGGGATTTTTTATTATCAACAAAGTTGTTTTTTTTTTTCTTCTTTTTTTCTTTTCATTCATATTTCCTATTTACTTTTTCTTGAATAAATTCGCTTTTGTGTAGGTCATTGGTTTCGCATTTAAACCCAAAAAATTGGATGGGAGATTAGGAATATTTTTCAGTAGATAGATTGAATAATTCCATTGATATGAATTTTATATATCGGATCAACCTCCAACTATGCCTTTGAACCCTTCTCATATTGAAATTGATCACATGAAAGAAAGAGATCAAGAAATGGAAAACTACTGATATCTTCTACAATCTTTGCTTGATTGTCAATATGATACCAAGGGTATATTTGAAGTATACTAAGTATAGCTAGCCTGCTTCTAACATTTCAATATAATTTTGCCTAACATTAAAAGAGAGCAGGATAGAACCATCCTACTAGCTGCCAGTTACTCCAGCTCTGTTTGATCAACTTAATTCAAATTTTATTTTTTTCACTAAACAGAAATGAGCGAATCTCGCATATTTCAATTTAATAATAGCTTCCGGAAGGAACCCTGTCTCTATATTGCAACAATTGGATATGTGGATCATGGGGAAATTAATTTCATTTGAGCATTAATAATTGTAATGGCTCTCACTTCCACAGGTTACTTTATCACTCGAATACATGCATATCGTTTTAAGAAGATTAAGGAGTATCATTCATTATAAATACAACTCATTGAAAATATTATACTTTTTCTTTTTCTATTTTGTTTTTATGTTATTTATATTGTGTATTTATAATACTATATGAACTTAATGACTTCTGTAGATAGCACTTTGAAGTGTCAATGACTGGACTTCCTCCATGATTCATATAGTTATAGAAGTATATGGCCAGGATGCTTGGTGGTTAGGTGCAATCACTGCGCCAAGTGCTATGTTAACTCATGGTTTTACTACTTTAGGTCTTCCAGATAAGATGCAGCAATCTGCAATGTTAGTACCTGCTTTACAATCTCAATGGTTAATGATGCATGTAAGTATGATATTGCTCAATTATGCAACTCTTTTATGTGGATCTCTATCATCGATAGATCTTTTGGTCATTATGTCCCAAATAAATCAAAAGATTTTTATTAATGTGAAGAATTAATTTTTATTCAATAAAAATGGGAATTCACATGACCAAGAAAAAAAGGAATTGAAGCATACTTTCGGCCTTTCATTTATAAATTATCATAAATGGTTATTTACTAACCAATTAGACCAATTGAGTTATCGTGTCATTGGTCTAGGATTTTCTCTTTTAACTATAGGTATACTTTCTGGGGAAGTATGGGCCAACGAAGCATGGGGATCTTATTGGAGCCGGGATCCAAAAGAGACTTGGGCGCTAATAACTTGGATTATATTTGTAATTTATCTACATACTAGAATAAACAGGGGTTGGAAAGGGGAAAAACCAGCAATTGTTGCTTCTCTAGGATTTATTCTAGTTTGGACCTGTTACTTAGGGATTGATTTATTAGGAATAGGGTTACACAGCTATGGCTGGTTGATTTAGTAGAAATTAAAAAAGACTACATCTTTTTATTTATGTACTCAAATTATGAGTAGATAGTTTATTTAATTTGACTTAGGAGGATACAATTGTTCTTATGGAACGGTGGAGAGCAATCGACATTACTGCGAGCAAATAAAACACCTTTCAGTAATATTAATACAGTCACATGGACAGTAAATGCATGAATATGGTGTACTAAAAAATCCATAGTTCCTAATGGAATAGGTAACAAAGCCACTTTCGCACCTACTTCTACCAAATCACCACCTCCCTAGGTTAAGCTGGTGCTTGCTATTGCATCAAGAGCTGTCAAATTGGGTGCTAAAGCATGAGTGTTTTATACCCATTGAGCAAAGATAGGTTGTAATTATATAGCAGTATCTAAAAACATATCTTTAAGATGTCCTAAAGCACTCATAGTATCATTATGAATATTGTAAAGCAGAAAATCGAACCCTAGGTGTTCCCCCCACTCCAAGGAGAGAGAAAGGAGGTCACTAGGATTGACGGTTTTCACTTAGGAGAGACTTCACATTCAAAAGAGGGGTTGAAACTCACAAGATCCAATCCCACACAATGCAAGATTGAATTCTAAATGAGTTTCAAGGGTTGAGACATCAAGGATACCCTCTTTTGTAAAGAATGTAGATAGAAGGATTGAACTAGGAGTGTATGTAACAGTAAGAAAGATTCGCTTGTAGACAGAGATAGGGAAATGGGATGAAGCTATGGACTTGAAATTAGTAATAAAATGTCGAGATGATACTGTACTACAAGTTTGAATGAAAGTTGATAGGACGATGGCGCCTGGAGTGCACATGGTCCTCCGAAAAATCTGCGAAACGAAGGGGGATCTGTTCGTCTCTGCACAAGGATTCCAGATCTTCAATTACTGTCGTGTACCTACAACCTACACATAGAAAAGAGAGGACGATTGGGGGGTTAGGGATTAGGGGTTTGCCTTCAGGTCAAACCCCAATTTTTGGAATTAACCAAGAAATGAGAATGCTATAAATGTAAATGTTTGTAATGTAATCAAGTATTGATACCTTGTTGTAAGAATGTTTGTATTCTTACATGCAAAGGTGTAATGATGCTGTATGTTGTATGTTATAGGTGATCTCCTCTTCAATGGTTGAATCCTTGTCTTGAATGCAACACCTAGCCATGAATGGAGACTTAGAATGCTCAATTGCTTGAAGGGATGCTTGAATGCTTGAATGTTTGAATGTTTGAATATCTCTTCCGCCTCTTGCACACATATGTTTTCCTGTCCTCATACATATGTTTTTTTCTCTCCTTTCCGGGAGGGGAAATGTAGTTTATATACTTGTCAATTAGGGTTAGGAGACTGATTTTTCTGACCTTGGGCCGACCTAGGAACATAATTTTCCAAATTGCAAACTTGAAGACCCGATGCCCAACAAGAGACTGGGCCCAAAATAGGGCCAGGAAGCAGGGCGCTGGGCGCCATGGTCCTGAGGGACCAGTGTGCTAGGTGCCATGGTCCAGAAGGACCAGGGCGCTAGGTGCCATGGTTCATAAGGACCAGAGCATTGGGCGCCATGGTCCCACCTCCCGGGACAACAGGGTGCAAGGAGGATCAGGCCAAGGTGCAGAAAGATGCAGTTTTTGATGTCATAAATAGATTTCGGGGTCTCCATTCAGGTTCAACATTGTGCCGCCATCGTGAAGACCCAAATGTAGTCGAAATTGCAAGTGTCACAATTTTACAACGCTACATTTAGCCCCCACTTTAGCAGGAGTATAAGCGTAAGCCCATACTTCTGGTAAAGTACAAGGAAACAACATTGAAAGACTTTCAACACGTCAAGGAGGCAAGATACACCAAGCCCCCAGTGGACTAAGGATCTTACGACTTCGATTGACAAAGTAAAAGGGAAGATCACGAGGGAGAACCATGACTGTCAGTAGTAAGGTTCCCTCACTGTGAGTCATGCAAGTAAAATACCAAAAAGTTTCAAGGCAAAAGTAAGTTCGCCAAGAAATTTTCAAGTATCTTGAAGAGATATGAAGGGAGTGTATGCCCCCTACGTTAAAGCGATCGCACATGCCTCATCGGGGGTGATTTCTTTAAGGTAGTGATACACATAAGAAATGAGAAGGGAAAGGAGCATGTTATCACAAAGATTTAGCCCCCAAGTGTGAGATAAACCCAAGGATAATAGACAAAAAACACAAAGCACAAGGTGACTTCACTTTCCTTGGGGTCAGTATGCTATATGATAATTCATGTATATCATATGTATGTATGCATAATTGTTCTTCATTCCCCAATCAAGGAAGGTCACCTAGAAGAAGGGAATACATGTGTCTTTTGAGTCAACATGAGAGAGACCAAAAGAGATCTCAATGCTTGGCATCATCCTCAAGTAGACAACACTAAGGACAACAAATAGAAGAATGGGAATAACACATAGAAGAAGTAACAAAAGAGATCAAGAGAGGAGGAGAGAATCTGCTATGCTAATGAGCTAGTCTAACACGTCATCCACCCCCCGATCTTGCTGATCAATATTTCAGGAAGGCAGGAAACACGCTAGAGGAGGAACATCCAACACAGCAGATGGAGATATCACAAGATCCAAACAAGGGCTATGTTCATGTTCCAAGCTGCGTTGTTCTTGTCTAGGAGCTAGGATAAGTGCTTTAGAAAATTCGTTAGATAAATGGTTATTAATATCAACATATTCATATTCACTATTAGAAGAAAGAGGAGTAACATTTTCATCATGAATAACATTTTCATCTATATCATCATCAAGATTTATAAAAATAGGATCTTTAACTTGCACAGGATCAAAACCATCATGCATCTTATGTTTAGGGGATTTTGGCTCAATTTTCGGCTGAGGAGAAAATGGAATAATACTAGCTGAAGGTGTTTTTGGGGATTACAAAGTTTGGGAAACAGCTGCACGAGCTCTAAGACGATGCTTTCATTGGTGTTTGCACCCAGAACGATTTCATCTAGTCTTAGTAGGAAGTTGAGAAGATTGAGGAGGAGGAATGTTCTCATCCTTATCACTTGGGTGTTTAGGTTGTGGTCTCTTAGGTTGAAAAATAGGAGAAGAGGAAGGTCTCTTCTCTCTATAAGAGGAAGGAGGAGGAACTACTCCATATAAAGGAGGAATATTTGGTTTAGGAAGGAGACCAAGTCCATCATGACAAGGAGGTATAGGTCTACCTTTAGAAAGTTTATTAGTCATAGACATAGTCACATCCATAGGGATGGGTTGGGAAACTTCTTGAGGAAAGACATTAGTTTTATCTTTCAAAGGAAGAACTTCCTTCTCAAGAATGATAGGAATATCAAGTTTGGGTGTTCTAGGTTCACTTAGAGATAGGATCATATCTTTTTTCCACTTTTGATAAGATTTGAAAAGATGATCACTTCGTGGTGGAAGAGATTGAAATTGTTTAGGCCAAAAATAATCAATAGGAACGCTAGAAGTTCTTTCAGCTGGTTTAAAGAGACTATGATTGACAGTAACAACTTCACCATTATGAGGAAATTTCAAACACTTGTGAATAGGAGAAGCAATAGCTTTCATGGAAGATAGCCAAGGATAGCCTAGCTTCACACAAAATTGTTCGGATGATGGAATAATAGCAAAGCTCACATCAAGGGATTTGTTATGGACCTCAATAGGTAATGTAATAGAACCAATTGCAGGAGAAGAAAATGCATCAAATAATTTCACAACCACATTTGTTCTATCATAGATCACTTGATTCAATTGCAAAGTAAAAAGAAATTCTTCAGTAATGACATCAACCATACAAGAGGGATCAATAAGCACTCCACGGCAAGGTGTATTCTTGACTTTTGCAACTATATATAAAGGACCATCAGGTGCCCTAATAGTTTCACTGGAATCAAATGTGATGGAAGGTTCTTTAGGGATTTTCTGCTGCTCCACAAAGTTAATCACATTTGGAGTCATAGACACAAGACCATCAGGTGAGAAAGAGGAATCATTAGTCCCAATCACATTAGAGGTATGAGAAGGTAATGGATCAGTAAAAATCTTAAGATTTTGGTTAGGAAGAGCTACAGATGTGTTGCCTTTATCATTCACACCTGAAACAAAGATAGTATTATTATCAATCAAATCTTGAATTTTACCCTTTAAAGCAAAACATTTTTCAGTATCATGCCCAGGTTGACGATGAAATTGACAAAAAGATTTGTTATCAAAATAGGGTGAATTAATCTTTGCAGGATCTATTTGCTTTATAGGAGGGAGGGTAAGCACATTTCATTCCAATAACTTATTCATAATACTATGCAATGATTCATTCAAAGGAGTAAACTCTCTTTCTTTCTTGAAAAACTTAGAAATAGGAGGCACACCTGATGCTGCATTCACATTGTTGTTGGTGATGTTTTCATTGAACTTAATGAACTCTCTATTCGGTTTAAACTTCCCAAATGGTTTTTGACTACTATCACCCTTATCACTCGGAGCCATAGGATTTGATTGTTCCATTTGACTCATAGTCAGTTGATAATTGTAAAGAGTTGCACACAACTATTGGAAAGAAGTAAACTCAGAAAACAAAAGTTTTTCTCTAATATCTTTTTGTAAATTAGAAATAAAAATTCTTTGAATATCATTGTCAGGTACTAGAAAAGAAATTTGAGCACACAAATGCTTATATCTACCAATGAAATCAGTCACTTTTTCTTTAACACCTTGTTTACAATGCATTAAATCAATCAAAGTAACTTTAGGACTTATATTGTTTTGAAATTGTTGAATAAAAGCATTTGCAAGTTGTTGGAAAGAAGTAATAGAATAGGAAGGCAACGAGCAATACCATTGTGGAACCTTATCTCTTAATTTTCTAGTAAACAGTTTTGCAAGCAACCTTTGGTCATGAGCAAAATTGGTACATATTGTTTGAAAGGTCTTAACATGTGTTAGAGGATCACCTTTACCATTATAAAGCTCCAACTGTGGGACTTCAACATGCTTAGGGGGGATAGCTCGAACAATGTTAAGAGAAAGTGGGCTCGCAACATCAAATGTGGGCACACTAAACTTAGATTGATTCATAGAGGCAATTTGTTGCTGTAAAGAAGAGATAGTTTGTGCAAGATTGTTAATGGTCGCTTCAGTCGAAGAGTTCATATTAGACATGTTAGATTGTGATGAAGGTATTATGTTATTGAAAGAAGGTATTGATTGAGAGTAAGGTGGCGGGACACTATGATAGTTAGTCATAGGAGATGATTGGAAAAAAGGAGCACTACAAGGAGGAATGGAATGGTTAAATGAATTGCCCCCTTGCGTCATGTTCATTTGTGGAGATGTAATAGGGACACTCATTGAAGGAATGAATGAAGAAGTCAGATTGAATGAAGGAAGAGGGTTGATTGAAGAAGAAGGGTTGCCCCCATGACTGGTGATCATAGGTGGAATGTTTTGTATTGAAGTAGTCATTATGTTTGATTTAAAAATAGGTATACTAGCAATAGAAGTTGTCAAAGGGGTAGAATGATTGACTTGAGTAGGAGGTTGTGTATAACCTAAAGTTTCGGCACAACTCTTCATAGGCATCACATTCAAATCCACGATGTGTACAATACTATGCAAAATATCAATTCCATTCTTATCACTTTGAACCATACATTTTAGACCCTTAATTAATGAAAGAGCTTGACTATCAGGGTATTCTTGAGACATCCATTGCTGAAAATCATCAAATTGGTTATCCAATTTTGAAAGTTGTTCTACAGAAACCTCATGGAGAGCTTCTTCATCATTAAGAGGATTAGAGGAATTACCCATGTCCTTGTTAAAAATGCCATTCAAATTAGGTTCCATCTCCTCGGTAATTAAACCTTGGAAAGACTTAATTCTAAGGCTTCATCTAATGGGAATAGTGTAAGTAGGGCTTATTGTTGTAAAACTCATGCACTAGAGAGAGAGAGAAGATTTTGAATTTTGAAAATAAAGTTGGAAAACTTGAATAATGAGATAATGATAATCCAATTTGAATTTTGTGAAAGAAGAGGGAAACAGAACTTCCAAGAAAGGTAGGCACAATTGAAAATTAGGGCCAAGGGGGTAGCACTTAATTTTAATTGTTATCTTGAAAATTGAGATCTTGAATTTTGAATTTATTTTCGAATTTAGAGGTAGAAAATTTCAATAAAATCAGCCAATCTCCTAGATTTAAGCTGTTAAATGCAATCATGACAATCTCCTAAAGTTTCAAAAAAAATGTCGGGGACCGTGGCGAACGGAGTGCACACGGTCCTCGCAACTTTTTTTGAAATTTTTCAGGGATGAAAGTTATGATGATTTTAAAACTAATCTAAAAAAATTGAGTGATTTTACAATCTGTACATAGGCCAAATTAAAGTTGCAATCTCAAAATTGAACCCTGCCAAGATTGTTGAAAAATGCAAAATTTGAATTTTGAAAAAAAAGGGAGGGAAACTGAAATTTTGAATTTTATGATTTTAGAGGGAATACTAAAAGCAATGCAAGATTTGAAATTTAAAAGTTGACTCAATTTCATGCAAAATTCAATTTTGAAAGTGGAAATCAAGGTTGTTGCAATTAAACACTTAATTTCAAAAGTCACAAACTGCAAGAATTTGAATAAAGCATTGAAATTTCGAATGAATGCCAACACACTTTTCAGATTTAGGACAGTAAGAAATACAATTTTAACACAAAATTTCAATTTCAACAATTTTTGAATGATTATAAGCCTTAATCCAAGCAATCAGTAGACCAACTTTGACTTTAATTTTGAAAGTGTTAGAATTGATGAAATCAGCCAAGATTCTGGATTCTAGCAGAACAATACAGTAAGATCTAGCTCCCAAAATTTCAGAAAAAATGTCAGGGAGGATGGCGCTCGGGGTGCACACGGTCCTCGCAACTTTTTTCAAAATTTTCAGGGATGAGAGATATTATGATTTTGTTGCGGAATCCAAAGTTATAGCAGATTTGGAGGTGTTTTGATCAGTGAAATCATTGGTCAAAGGTTGAATCAAGAGGGTTTTAAAAATTAGGGTTTTGACACTTAACCACTTAATTTTACAAATATGATTTGACAATTTGCAATAGAAGGGTAGATCTGAAACAAGCATTCACAATTAAACATTTCACAAGCTCAATTACTAAAAGGAAAATTTAGGGTTTTTATGCAATTAACCTCTAAATTTTGCAAAAGATCAAACATGGAAATGTAATTAAGGAAGCAAAATTTTTTTTCAGATCTAACCATGAATAATCAGAATTAGGATGTTCACATTGGGTTCACCAAAATGTAAAGTGGAAAATCGAATCCTAGGTGTTCCCCCCACTCCAAGGAGAGAGAAAGGAGGTCACTAGGATTGACGGTTTTCACTTAGGAGAGACTTCACATTCAAAAGAGGGGTTGAAACTCACAAGATCCAATCCCACACAATGCAAGATTGAATTCTAAATGAGTTTCAAGGGTTGAGACATCAAGGATACCCTCTTTTGTAAAGAATGTAGATAGAAGGATTGAACTAGGAATGTATGTAACAGTAAGAAAGATTCTCTTGTAGATGGAGATAGGGACATGGGATGAAGCTACGGACCTGAAATTAGTAGTAAAATGTCGAGATGATGCTGTCCTACAAGTTTGAGCGAAATTTGATGGGATGATGGTGCCCAGAGTGCACACGGTTCTCCGAAAAATCCACGAAATGAAGGGGGATCTATTCGTCTCTACACAAGGATTCCAGATCTTCAATTACAGCTACGTACCTACAACCTACACACAGAAAAGAGAGGATGATTGGGGGGTTAGGGATTAGGGGTTTGCCTTTAGGTCAAACCTCGATTTTTGGAATTAACCAAGAAATGAGAATGCTGTAAATGTAAATGTTTGTAATGTAATCAAGTACTGATACCTTGTTGTAAGAATGTTTGTATTCTTACATGCGAAGGTGTAATGATGTTGTATGTTGTATGTTGTAGGTGATCTCCTCTTCAATGGTTGAATCCTTGTCTTGAATGTAACACCTAGCCTTGAATGGAGACTTAGAATGCTCAATTGCTTGAAGGGATGCTTGAATGCTTGAATGTTTGAATGTTTGAATATCGCTTCCGCCTCTTGCACACATATGTTTTTTTCTCTCCTTTTTGGGAGGGGAAATGTAGTTTATATACTTGTCAATTAGGGTTAGGAGACTGATTTTTTTGACCTTAGGCTGACCTAGGAATATTATTTTCCAAATTGCAAACTTGAAGACCTGATGCCCAACAAGAGACCGGGCCCAAAATAGGGCCAGGGACCAGGGTGCTGGGTGCCATGGTCCCACCTCCCGGGATAGTATGGTGCAAGGAGGATCAGGCGAAGGTGCAGAAAGATGCAGTTTTTGATGTTTTAAACAGGTTTTGGGGTCTCCATTCAGGTTCAACGTTGCGTCGCCATTGTGAAGACCCAAATGCAGTCGAAATTGCAAGTGTCACAATTTTACGACGCTACAAGTATATAGACCAAAACTATGGAAACCTAAGAAAATACATGCCCAGTTGAGGTGTGATACGATTGCATCATGATGTCTCAGAACACGATCTGAAAGATTATTGTATTGAGTAGTCAGATCATAGTCTCTTACCATAAAAATAGTTGCATGTGCAGCAGCGCCAACTATGAGAAATCCACCAATCCACATATGGTGCATGAACAGAGATAGTTGGGTACCATAGTTGGTAGCTAGATATGGATAGGGAGGCATAGAATACATATGGTGAGCTACGACAATAGTTAAGGACCCTAACATAGCTATGTTAAGAGCTAATTGAGCATGCCATGAAGTAGTTAAGATCCTGTAAAGACCTTTATGTCCTTCCCCTGTAAATGGACCTTTATGAGATTCCAAAATATCCTTGAGGTTATGACGAATAACCCAATTGGTTCAATACATATGACCAGTGATTAGAAAAAGAACTGCAATAGCCAAATGATGGTGTGCAATATCGGTCAGCCACAGACCCCCTGTTACTGGGTTGACTCCTCCGCTCTAATTTTTTCTCTTGTATCTATGCAAAGAGGTTCATCTTTTTCGATGAGACCTTCATCATTTAGTATCGCTTTACTATTTAATCCTATACTTTGATCTATAGGGGTTCATAGATTCAAAAGATTCAAAATTCAAAATTCTCTACGACATCTTGGAAGGAGAATATCTTTGAAAATAAAAGAACTTGAAATTTTTTTATTGACATCCTCAATAGTTTTTCTTTTTCTTCTTCGTGAAGAGGGTTGCAATATATCCAAATTTGATAGATCAAATCTATGAAGAGAAATAAATTTCTATAAAATTATTATTCAAGGAGATTTTACACATATTCTCCATGGTAACTGGGTTTATGAATTATAGTGAACAAGCAATACAGGCTGCGAGATACATCGGTCAAGGTTTTATGGTTACCTTATATCACATGAATCATTTACCTATTGAAATGGGGTTGAAACTCCCCCTATTCCACATCCCCATATTTATACAATTTTTGTTGATATTTTTAGTATAACTACTAGGGATGTGGAAATTGTTTTTTCCCAGATGCCCTTATTTTTCCCTTTTTTTGACTTTCATTTTCCTCTCTCGCAAACCCAGAAGAAAAAAAATGATGTTAGATTCATTTCCTTTTCTTCTTGGATAAAGAAAATAAATTAGATTAAATCTCTTTAGAATTCAAGGGGGGGAAGTTAGAATAATAAAAAAATATTTAGATCCAAAAGTTCCTCAAATAGTAAACTACTGAAAACTTACAATTAAAGATTTTATTATGAGAATGAATTAAGTAATAAGATCTTTAATCATTCTTTGAAAACTTCTATTCCTTTCTCTTTCTTCTCTTTCTTCTCTTTTTTCCAAATTGAAAAGAAAAGAAGTAGATACAATATCCAAAGTAAGATATATGGCCAAGGGTGGAAATGTAAGAGTAGCAATTACTTTAGAATGTACTAGTTGTACTCAAGATAGTGTTAATAAAAAAACATCGGGTATTTCAAGATAAAATGCCCCTATTCCACATCCCCATATTTATACAATTTTTGTTGATATTTTTAGTATAACTACTGGGGATGTGGAATAGGGGCATTTTTTAGAAAATCTAAATATTAGAATAAAATGAAAAAGAATTAACCGAATTTGCCTGATGTAGAGGCGATTAAGAAAGCTGCATAGGTGAATATATAGCCTACAGAAAAGTGAGCTAATCCAACTAATCATGCTTGAACAATGGAAAGAGCTACTAGCTTATCCCTCCATCGAACTAAATTAGCCAAAGGTGTGCGTTCATGAGCCCATGCAAGAGTTTCAATCAGTTCTTGCAAATAGCCATACCAAGAAATAAGAAACATAAATCCAATAGCCCAAACAAGATGCCCAAATAAGAACATCCATGCCCATACAGATAAACTATTCATACCAAAAGGATTGTATCCACTAATTAGTTGTGAATAATTTAACCAAAGATAATCTCTTAACCATCCTATTAAATAAGTGGAAGACTCATTAAATTGAGTTACATTTCCCTGCCATAAGGTAATATGCTTCCAATGCCAATAGAAAGTAACCCATCCAAAGGTATTCAACATCCAGAAAACTGCTAAATAAAAATCATCCCAGGCCGAAATATCACAAGTACCGCCCCGTCCCGGACTATCACAAGGAAAACTATAACCAAAATCTTTCTTATCAGGCATTAGCTTAGAACCGCGCGCATCTAAAGCACCTTTTACTAAAATCAATGTAGTTGTATGCAAACCTAGAGCAATAGCATGATGAACCAAAAAGTCTTTGGGACAAATTGTTAAGAACAGTGAATTTTTATTATCGTTAATAGCACTCAACCAACCGAGTAACCATAAGCTTTTGCCAGCATTGAATGCTAGATCATTTGCTGAAGATAAGAGTACATCAAAACCATATAAGCTCTTACCATGAGCAGATTGTTTCCATTGAGCAAATATGGGTTCAATCAAGATTTTCTTTTTTGGAGTACCAAAAGCGAGCATAACATCGTTATGAACATAAAGTCCCAAGGTATGAAAACAATTATATATTCTCTCATCTTCTCGTAGATCTTCGAAATAATCCCTTTCTTCAGACCAAAGGGAACAATGGTTTTGCATAAAACCAAGTCTAAAACCAAGTGGATTTATTTTGTTTCCCACACATATTTTTTTAAGTACTTTTTTGCAAGTAGTAGTATATTTGCGACATAAATGGATTATGCTTTCATCTATTTGGATATTTTGTTTCTATTTTTTTACCATAATTGAGTTAGAGTCAGTTACATTCTCCAATGTAATACTTATATGACAACTGGGTTTCTGTATTGGATAACCATGTCCCTGAGCTCTAGGTTGAAATCTTTTGAAAATAGGACATTCATTCACTTCAGCCATATGGAAAAATAGAAAGCCCTTACCTATACCCATATTGTGATATGCATTTGCAGCTGCAGAATGAAGTACATTTAATATGGGATAACATGCTCTATGAGGCATCCAATTCAGTATTGAAAGTGCCTCCATATAGGTACAACCACAAAGTTGATGAGCAACTCTACGTGCTTTATTAGAAGACATACGTACATGTTTAGCTACAACTCGTATTTTTCTAGTCAAAGCCCTGTTTAAAAATTTCATCTTCATCCTCCACAATGAATTAATGTATACTATTTACAATGATACTTTTTTCTTGTTTCTCTCTTTTATTTTATTTTATTTTTTTTGTTTTTTAATTTTTTATCCTTTTTTGCATGTCCCTAGAAAATGGAAGTAGGTACAAATTCTCCTAATTTGTGGTTTATCATACCATTTGATATAAAAATAGGTAAATGTGACTTTCCATTATGAACAACAATGATATGACCGATCATTGCAAGTACAATGGCAGATCTCTGGGACCAAGTTACTATTATCCTCTTCTCTTTATTCATATTTAGATTATCTATTTTACTCAACAAATCATTAGATACAAAAGTATTTTTTCTTAGTGAACGTGCCATGGTTAATTACCTTTCTTTTTATTGATAGAAAAAAAATGGATTTACAACTATTCTTACTTACGTCGACGAAAGATTGAAACATCACTACTTTCATTTGAGTTGTAGATCTTACTCTAGATACCAAAAGACCTACATTAATGCCAAGTTGAATTCCTGCATTGAATAGATCAGCTGATAAGAAGATTTGCCCGTCAGTAATGGAAATTATGTTAGTTGGAATATAAGCTGAGACATTTCCAACTTGAGTCTCCACTATTGGTAAAGCAGTCAAACTCCCTCCACCTAAATGAGAATTTAATTTAGCTGCTCTTTCTAATAAACGAGAATGTAAATAGAAAACATCTCCTGGATAAGCTTCCCAGCCAGGGGGTCTTCTTAATAGAAGAGACATTTGTCGATAAGCTTGTGCTTGTTTGGAAAGATCATCATAAATGATTAATGTATGTTGTTGTTTATACATAAATTATTCAGCTAAAGTTGCTCCTATATAAGGAGCAAGATTTTTTAATGTAGCAGGAGAATCCGCAGTTTCCACTACCACAATGGTATACTCCATTGCGCCACATTCTTCATAGGTATTAACTACCTAAGCTACGGAAGAAGCTTTTTGGCCAATAGTGACATAAACACTTATTACATTATGATTTTTTTGATTTATAATCATATCTGTAGCTACTGTTGTCTTACCGGTCTGCTTGTCCCCAATAATCAATTCTCATGATATATACATATGTATACATATACATATATATGTGTATATATGTATATATATACCTATATATATACATACACACATACACACACACACACATAAGCTACGGAAGAAGCTTTTTGGCCAATAGTGACATAAACACATATTACATTCTGATTTTTTTGATTTATAATCATATCTGTAGCTACTGTTGTCTTATCGGTCTGCTTGTCCCCAATAATCAATTCTCATGATATATACATATGTATACATATAAATATATATGTGTATATATATATGTATATATGTATATATATATATATATGTATATATGTATATATATACCTATATATGTATACATATATATATATATATATGTATACATATATATATATATGTATACATATATATATATACATATATACATATATATATGTATACATATATATATGTATACATATACATATATATGTATACATATATATATGTATATATGTATATATATATGTATACATATATATATATATATATGTACACATATATATACATGTACATATACATATATTATATATATATATATATATATATATATATATATATATATATATATATATGTATATATGTATGTATATATGTGTACATATATATACATATATACATATACATATGTATATGTATGTATACATACATACATACATATATACATACATACATACATACATACATACATACATACATACATATAAAGTAAGCCAAGAGACATCAAGGCTTTAAATTTTTTTGTTAAATAAAAGCTATATTATTTAAGTGGAATAAATAAAAAATTAAATCCTTGATATCTCTTGGCTTACTTTATGCATATAATTTAATATTTATAAGCTAGTAGCATCCAGAGCTGCAACATGTAAGAAACAAAATTAATAAACATTTATTAATTTATCTTTAATAGTTTTTATTAATTATTTTAAAAAATTAAATATAAAATAATATTTTAAATTTAATAAATCTAATTTTATTATTAAATAAAATCTTAAATTAAAATCTAATTAATTAATTTATAATTCAGGGTTATGGTTCAATTTGTCTAGTGTTCAATTTGGTGTTAGAGTCTAATTTGGGTTAATGTTTAATTAACTTTAAGGACATAGTTCAAATTGGTTTCTAATGTTAGGCTTAGGGTTCAATTAGTTTTTAATTATAGATAGGGTTTAATCTAGTTCGCAACTATGGTGTAATATGGTTTAACTTTAGGTTTATGGTTTGACTTGGTCTATGGTTGGGGTAAGATTCAATTTCATTTATTTTTAAATTAGGTTTATATTTAGGGTTCTATGTGGGTTCAAGTTTATAGTTAAGGTTATGGTTCAAAAAATTTTAGGGTTAGGATTCAATTTGGTTTAGTGATAGGCATAGGTTACATATAAAATTAGAGTTAGAATTGTAATTAAAAGACTAACTATAGTATAGTAAGGATTTGCATTCAATTTGGTTTTACCTTTCAAATTAGTTTATGGTTCAATTTGGTTAAGGGTTATGGTTCAATTTAGTTTAGTGTTCAATTAGTTTAAGGTTAGGATTTAATTTGGTTTAATGTTAAATTAGGTTCAAGGTCAGGGTTCAATTGGTTTACTATTGGGGTTAGGATTCTATTTGGCTTAGGTTAGGTTCAAATTGTTTTAGTGATAAGGTTAGGATTTGATCTATAATTCAATTAGGTTTGAGGTTATTATTCGAGTTGGATTCAAGTATAGTGATAAGGTTATGGTTTAATTATTTTTAGGGTTAGGGTTCAATTTTGGTAGGGTCAAGTTACATATAAAATTAGAGTTAGGGTTGGAATTAAAAGATTAAATGTAATATAGTAAGGTTTAGGGTTCATTTTGGTATAGGGTTATTGTATAATTTAGTTTACTATTTTAATTTAGGTATAAAATTAGGGTTTAATTTGGTTTAATGTTTAATTATAGGTTCAAGGATAAGCTTCAATTTGGTTTAGTGTTAAGGTTACGATTACATTTTACTTAAGTTAAGGTTTGATTTATTTTACTGGTAGGGTTAGGGAACAATTTGGTTTAGGTTTACAATTAGAATATATTTAGGTTTAATGCTTGATTAGATTAATGGCTAAGGTTCAATTTAATTTAAGGTTATAGTTCAATTTTGTTTAGTGTCAGGGTACAATTTGGATGAGTATTATTTAGGTGAAATAATTAAAAAAAATGAAAGCCTTGATAGCATCCATAGTCATAACTCAAAATAAGTTAAATAAGGGTTCAAGAAGGGTTTAATTGCGTTCACAATCAAGGTTCAATTAGGTTTAGTGTTAGACTTAGGATTCAATTTGTTTTATAGTTGGACTTAGGGTTCAATTTTTTTAGTGTTTAATTAGGTTTAACATTGTGGTACACTGTTGTTTATTGTTAAATTAGGTTTAGAGTTAAGATTAAAATTGGTTTACTAAAAATAAGGTAACCGTTCAAATTGTCAAATAATATTCAATTTTATTTAGGATTAGGGTTCAATTATTTTTAGCATTATGGTTAGAGTTTAATTTGGTTTATTGGTTTTCTTAAATTTGGTACAGGCATAGGGATAAAATTATTATAGTATCCAATTAGGGTTATGATTTAATTTTTCTTAGTGTTAGGGCTAAGTTATAATTAGGTTCATCATTAGGGTTTAATGTGATTTATTGCTAGGATTAGATTTCAATTTGGTTTATTGTTTAGTTAGTTTTATGGTTACAATTGAATTTTGTTTAGGGTTAGGGTTCAATTTAATATATTTATTTTTCTATTGATTATAATTGGTAACCATTAAAAAATAGTAGCAAGTCCAAGCATAAAACAAATTGTGCTCAGTCTCTCCTTAAACACAGTTAAGGAAACACAAAATAAGAAACCACTGACAAGGCTACACAAAATAAAAAATTATTAACAAGTATATACACTACCATATAACCAGTACAAAATTACTGAGAAATACAAAAATATGATATGAGCAAATATGACATGCACATAATATCAAGGTCTGATATCCCCTACCAGAGAGCTAGAATCCCCCACAATCCCCATCCACATTGTCCAACCTTGTGGTCCTTCCTGCTACCTTAGTTCTCTGCCTGAAAGTATAGGACCTACATATGGATGGATCACAGATACAACCACTAGTAGTTCTATCCTTGTTCCTTGTCTATTCTCATTTCTCTTCTGCTACAAATCCCTCATTAAATTAGGTATCCCTTCCTCAAATGTAGACATCTTGATGAGGAGGCAATAGACTGGAAGGATAACCTTGAACCAACCAACCTCTAAGGTTCATAAACTCAACCAAAACCCTACTACCAAAGGGTCGTTACACAACACAAAGTCAAGCAATGCTTCAATGAAACTAAACAATGCCTTAGGAGACTCAAGGGCTCTCAAATGTCCACTTACAAATAACCAACACTCTCAAGTCTTGTGTGACTACACACACCCTTGCAAACATGAGTGGGTTACTACTAGGGTTTAGGGGTTCGAATGGCCACATTGACTAATTTAATACAACAACCCTTGAAAGGGTGTTCTCACAACACCTTAACACAAATTAAATAGGATGGATTAGACCCACCAAAACATCAATTTTGACTCAGTTCCCCACAAACAGAACTGGTTGCAATTAGGCCTCCATTTGAAGGAATCGGGTGATAAATTTTGACACCCTAAGGATCTAGGAAAACAAATTATATTTTTAGATACCCTTTTGGGAGTTATAAACAATATATTTGTTTTTAGTACCAGACCAAATTGCATATATCCCAACCAATACTGCACTAAGAGACCTAATAGGGCTATTAGGCCTATTTGACTGAACACCTGTCACAAACTTGCTTCATTCTCCTAAAAGATGACTATCCCTAACCATGAAATATTTTTTCAACCTCCAAAATACTCCTCTATCACATTAAAACCCCTTTCTAGTGCTCTACTACTCAATTCTCTCGCACTGCACTCATCAAACTGGTCTGTCACATAGAGATGCTAGACCTAGGATTAGTTCTCCATCCTCTTTGCCTTGTTGTGTCCTCTTAATGGCTCTTGAAATTGACATATGATATAGTGGCCTATCATCTCCTATAAAAAAAGAGTGTCAATTAAGGATTCATAGCACAAAACCCATTGTTATAATCAAACCCTAGGGGTTTGAGGGTTTTAGGCTACTCGGTAGAGATTTGCTTGTAGAATGGGGTAGAGATAACTTCAAGGCTTCACACCAAATGAAGTAAAAAAAAGGTAAAAAATTCTAGTTTCAGGATCTATGTGATGATCATTCTTGCCAATCCACCTTTAGTATGCAATCAACAAAAAATAGACAATTTCTTGCTTTTTCAACAGTTTGATGCTTCAATTTCCTACTCAAAACATTCAAATCAGCACACACTTACATCTTTTAGGGTCAGGGGTCCTCAAAGGTGTCACCTGAAATGAACACAACCTCCTTCAACCATTTTTCAAACTGAACTGGCTGTTGGGGACATAAAACTGCCCTTTACAAAGAAAAGTTGCTCATGACAATATTTGTCAAAAATGAAAACTTCCAACATTGTGCTAAACAATGACCTTAACCACATTTAAATAGGTCCAAATTGACATGAAAGGATCGTTGGAACAAAATTTTATATTATTAATTAATTTGACCCATTTTGACTAACTTGCACAATATTGGTCAAATGAGGACCTTCCTAGGACCATCTAGACAACTTGATTACATGAATGGTCAAGTGAACTTATTACAATGCTATTGGTCTCATTAGACCTTATTTGACACAATAAACCATGTATAACTCAAAATTTTCATATTTGACCCCATATAGGTCATTGGAATCAGGAGGTACACTTGGTTCACTTGGTGCTCCTGCACCATACTCCCCCCCATGAAAAATCCTCATGTCCCATGAGGGATCATCAACTCCAGCCTTCTAAAAATTTGCAAGAAACTAATAAAAACTAGAATACAAAAACCAATTAGTCCACAAAGGAACTCCAACCACCATAGTACTTGGTGGATACCAAGAATCTTCAATAGGTGCTTGTCATTGCACCTTCTTCTCCACTTCCTCGACCTTTGTTTGTTGTACCTAATACTTCTTACCTGCAACATCAGATTTATCCTTAACCATGTCCTCTATAAATGTACATAAAAAAGAACCAACCATTATACCTTCACACAAATTATCATTTCCAACTCCTTTTATCCATGACTTGACTACCAACTCTTCATCCTCAAGCAATTTCTTCTTCCCAAACATGACTATTTTGTTCTTACCCCTAACACCATCATTCATTGGCCATAAAGTGTACTTACCCCCATCCTTTTCAATAGTATAAGTGTTTCTCCTACCATCATAACTAGTATGGTTGTCATATTGCCAAGGTCTACCAAGTAAAACATGGCTACATTCCATGGGTAAAATGTCACATATAACACTCTCCTTATATTGACCAATCTGAAAATCAACCCTTTCTTGTTCCTTAATCAATAGGCTAACATCATCATTCACCCAAGAAACTCTATAAGGATTATTATGAGGGAATCTTTCCAAATGTAACTTGTTAACCATTTCAGTAGATTCCATGTTATCAGTGTAACTAGAACAAGAGTAGACACTTTAGCTTTACATTGACACCTTGTTATAAAGAGGCTTCTTCCTTGTCTGGGTTTATGTACACAAAGTAGCATTCTTAATCATCAAACTTTCACCATCCTTTGAATTGCACAGAACATCCCTTGGACTAATATCAACCCCCTCCTCCTCATGAGAAAATGCAACCCTCTTGTCAACCTTAGATGAAGATGGTCTTATATTTTCAAGACACATAAAAGAAGGATGACCATATTCATTTCAATTATAACATTTTCCTAAAAATTGACTAGAACCTCTACCAAATCTACCTCTATTGTTACCAAATCCACCTCTAAAATCAGAAAATGATTGTTCTTTACCTTTTATTGTACCACCTTGATCCTCATGGGTTTTTTTTTGTGAAGGAAATACACCTCTACTAATGTTATTTTTGTTCCCTCTTCCTCTTGTGGATTTCTCTTGCCTTCTTTTGACTTTCTCCTCAGTCCCGAGTGCCAATTGGAAACATTCTTCCACACATTTGGGGTTGGCAATTACCAACTCATCTTGAATATTGAATCTAATACCACAAAGGTATCTAGCCACCTTTTCAACTTCATCTTCATCCTTTCCTAATCTTATACTCAACTTAGAAAACTCATTAGTATATGCCTTCACATCTAAATCACTCTTATTTAAATTTGTAATTTCTTAAACATTTTAATTTCATAGTCTCTAGGAAGAAATTTACCTTTAGGTTTTCCAACCATCATGTCCCAAGATATGATCTTGGCATTGCCTTTCTTCCTTCTTTCTGCTTGTTCATAATCCCACCATACGAGAGCATGTTCTTTCAAATATGTCTTTGCCACTTTGACATTTTGATCCTCTGGCACATATTCACTCTCAAAATAGGTATCCATGCCGCTACCCAATAAAGTAACTCTTCTTCATTTATATTCCCACCATACATAGGTAGGTCAACTCTTGCCTTGTATTGTTCACCTTTTAATGCCTTTAACAATCTTAGTCTATGCTGCTCTTCAGGATGTACTTGTTCTTCCTCCTTTGATTCTTAGAACTCCTCTTCTTCTTCCTCTTCATCACTCACATCTCCTATATCAACATTATTTATGTGATTGGACTCTAAGACTTCAAGCCTTTCCATCACTGCATTATAGGATTCTTGCAACCTTGCATTTTTCTACTTCAACTCTTGTAACTCTCTAGTAGTACCCACACTCTTAGGTGGCATCTTGACTTCAACCTCTTACTTACACTTCTATCAAAACCCAACTATCTTCTTATGGACCTAATAACTTTCTCTGATACCAATATGATGAGGAGGCAATAGACTAGAAGGATAACCTTGAACCAACCAATCTCTAAGGCTTGCAAACTCAGCCAAAACCCTACTACCAAAGGGTCCTTACACAACACCAAGTCAATAAATGGTTCAATGACACTAAATAATGCCTTAGGAGACTCAAGGACTCCAATATGTCCACTTACAAATAAGTAAAGCTCTCAACTCTTGTGTGACTACACACACCCTTGCACACATGAGTGCACTACTACTAGGCTTTAGGGGTTCGAATGCCCCACTTGACCAATTTAATAGAACAACCCTTGGAAGGGTGTTTTCACAACACCTTAACACAAATAAAATAGGATTTCATGATTTAGAACCACAGGAACATCAATTTTAACTCACTTGCCCACAAACAGAACCGATTGCAATTAGGCCTCCATTTGAAGGAATTAGGTGATAAATTTTGACACCCTAAGGATCTAGGAAAACAAATTATATTTTAAGATACCCTTTTCGCAATTCTCAATAATATCTCAGTTTTTGGTACCAGACCAACTTGTAGATATCCCAACCAATACAACACTAACAGACGTAATAGGGCTATTAGGCCTATTTGACTAAACACCTATCACAAAATTGCTTGGTTCTCCTAAAAGATGACTATCCCTGACCCTGAAATGTTGTGTCAACCTCCAAACTACTCCTCTATCACATTCAAACCCCTTTACAATTCTCTACCACACAATTATCTCACACTGCACTCATCAAACCGGTATGTCAAATAAAGATGACAGACCTAGGGTTAGTTCTCCATCCTCTTCACCTTGATGTTTCCTCTCAATGGCTCTTGGAATTGACATTTGATATAGTGTTCCAGTATCTCCTATAATGATAGAGTATTTAGTTAAGGAATGATAGGCCAAAACCCATTATTACAATCAAACCCTAGGGGTTTGAGGGTTTTAGGCTACTCGGTAGAGATTTGCTTGTAGAATGGGGCAGTGATAACTTAAAGGCTTTACACCAAATAAAAAAAAGGTAAATAATCTAGTTTCAGGATCTATGTTTTGATCACTCTTTCCAATCCACCTTCAATATGCAATCAACAAAAAATAGACAATTTCCTACCTTTTCAATAGTTTGATGCTTCAATTTCCTTCTCAAAAAAATAAAATCAACACACACTTACATATTTCAGGGTTTTTAGTCCTTAAAGGTGTCACCCCAAAAAAACACAACCCCCTCCAACCATTTGTCAAACTAAACTGACCATTGGGGACATAAAACTGCCCTTTACAAAGAAAAGTTGTTCATGACAATATTTGTCAAAAATGACAACTTTCAACATTATGCTAAACCATGATATTAAACAAATTGAAATAGGTCCAAATAGACATTAAAATGACCGTTGAAACCAAATTTTACATTATTACATCAATTTGACCCATTTTGACTCATTTGCATAATATTGGCCAAATCAAGACCTTCCTAGGACATCTAGACAACTTGATTACATGAATGGTCAAATAACCTTATTACAATGATATTGGTCTCACTAGACCTTATTTGACACAAGAAACCATCTATAACTCAAAATTTTCATATTTGTCTCCATATAGGTCATTGGAATCAAGAGGTACAGTTGCTTCACTCGGTGCTCCTACACCACATCTCCGCGGTGGTCCTAGTCTAGGAGGACTCCTGTGCTATGTCTTATGTAAAGACTGGTTTGTCCATCCTACATAAAGTTTTCAAATTTCCTCCATGCTAATCTTATAGTTAGTGTGACCTAAACATTAATGTTATGCATAAAGAGCCTCCTCAGAGACTCAGTAAGGGATCTATCTCTGGCATTAAAAACACTATCATTCCTAAACTTCCAAATGAGCCATAAACCTTTTAAAGAAAAGATAGACCAAAAAAAAAATTGTATCTTTTTTTAGGCTATAGATATGACCAGAGATCACCTCAGAAACCAAAATATTGGTGCCAATAGAAATCCCAAAAAATCACCAGACCTCCCTAGCAAATAAGTAATCAAAGAAAATAAGCTTGATAGTCTCAGGAACTTCACAACAAGAGAAAATAGAGATCTCACCATCGGACTTCCTAATGGGGAGTTTATGTAATAACACTAACCATAAAAAGCATTTTTTTATTGTGCTCATTAAGTCTAGTCCACAAGTTGGTGAAAGATTTCTTCCAAAAGTCATGACCATGATTCAAACTCCAACAAGACTCAAAATGGGACAATATAGAGGAATAATTGGTAAGGACAACATAAACATTTTTCTCTTTAATATTAGGCAATGCGGATCTATCAAGCCACTGAAACAAAAGATATATGGAGTCATCAGAAAGATAGGTTTTAGGTAGGTCAAGGGAGGAGCAAGCATCTCACAAAATAGTGTAAGTCTTGCAGTGAGAAGGGGGATGGGAAAGGTATCCCTCAAAACATTCCAACTCAAAAGGTTCCCATCATTCAAAATATTAGTATGTATTGATGTCTAAAGCATCCCAGGCCTTAGCGGAACAACCTTGCAGTTGGGCAAGAGGTACTTGTCCTTGTATTTCACATTCCACTAGATCGACCGTTCTCCACACACCTCCCCATTAACTCCCACTAAACCATTATGGGAAATGTATTTCCTTACTACGTCCCAAGCCTTCCAGATATATTTAAAGACTGTGGATCCTAAGAGTGTCATGCAATGATATCACAAAGCAACAATCCTTTCCATGTTGGACTTTTCTTGGGAGTGGCCTTGGAAAGGTTGTGTCTAATTAGGATTTTCTAAAGGTTATTCCCTTGAAGAGCTTTGAATATCCACTTTTTAGCCAAAGAAATTCCTTTCCAACACAAGTGCTTGAGATCTAGCCCCCCATATTCTTGCTTAGGGTACACCATTGCTATTTTATTGCATATTTTTTCATGCCCCATTTTCTATCTGACCATAAAAACTTCTTGTTTTGCTTCTTAATGTGGCAAAACTAATAGTTAATAAAGAGCTAGGCAGAAGTGTAATAAATATTGTAAGAGGAAAGGATCTAATAACATATCTGCACTCTCCTTGCTAATGAGAGGAAGTGTCTATTCCATTCCCTAGGTTTTTATCAATATTTTCTCTGACCTATTCCAACATTGCCTTCAAATTGGGTTCTATGGCAAAGGGGATTCCCAAATATCTTACGATCTTGTCCAATTCTCCCCAAGAGACAGATAATTTGTAGCGCCAAGGGGCTAGGCTTGCTTCCCATCCTAAAATGATTGATTTAGACAATGAGATCCTTCTCCCTAAAGATTTGCATGTTAGATCTAATTTAGCCATAAGTGTCTCCATGTTATCCTATTCCAACTTAGTAAGGATCACCATATCATTTGCAAACTGAATGTTGGAAAGATTCTCTCCACTTGATAAGGTAACTCCCTAAAAATTGGGAGATGTCCTACAGTCCCTCATGAGGTAGTATAGTACATCGACCAAGATAAAAAAATTAGCAGGTGCTAAAGGGCAGCCTTGTCTAATGGATCTTGAGAGATTAAAAATCCAAACTTCTTACCATTAATATCAACACATGCTTTGCCATCCTCCATCAATATATTCACCATTTTACAAAAGTGTTCTGGAAAGCCTAAAATTTTCATCAGTAGTCGTACAAAGCTCCATTCTATTCTATTGTAAGCCTTTTCAATGTTTATCCTATTTAGACTCTCTTTCCCAATGCATGGGCTCCCAACAAGTGAGTAAATTTTTTAGCATATATCTACCCTTGAAAAAACCTGTTTGGGTAGAGTTAATGACTTTGGGAAGAATGTTTTCTAATAACTTTGCAAGAGCTTTCGCCAAAATCTTGTAGGATAAATTCAGTAAAGTAATGCACCTCCGATTATTGATTTGAGATCTATCTCCCTCTTTGGGAATCAACTTTATGAGACCTTTGTTAATGTCCTCCCCTAATGAGGCCTTGGTAATAGCTTTTTTAAATACACCCAATAAATCTCCCCCAATTCATTCAATGCATTCTTTGTAAAAATAGTCGGAAGACCATCCGGTCGTAGAGATTTTCTATTGCTAAAGGTATTTATGGCCTTAATTTCCTCTAAAGAGAGCTTTCTATCCAACAACTAGGCATCCTCTGGGCTGACTTTTCTAGGGATGATCACTTTAATGTACTCCCTAGCTCAAGCTTTATTTGTCTGATTGTCCTTAGAGGAGAAAATATTTTTGTAAAACTAAGAAAAAGCTTCCAAAATACCTACTTGGTCAGTAATGGTTGCACCATTATCACAAATACTGTCAATTCCAATCCTAGCTTCCTTAGCTTTAAGAAGATGGAAAAAAAAATTCGTTCCTTTGTCCCCATGTTCCAGCCAGTTAATTCTTTCTCTGGTCTTAACTCCCTAAATACTCATATTCTATATCCTCTAAAGAGATTATTTTGCAAGGCAAATAACATTTTGAGCCTTCACATCATTAGGGTTGTTCTGGAAGATTTCTTTAGTCCTCTAAAGATTGCAGTGAACTAGAGTCTTCTCCCTTCTGCTATCCTTGGCCAATTTCCTTCCCACTAATTGAAACAAGAACTTCCAACTAAGAATATTTTTGGTTCTATTCCTGACTGAGGCTACTATGCTTGCAAATGTTCTTAATGAATAATCTGATAATGGAAGTCGCCTGCATTAATTATTTCTCATTTCGAAGATTGGTATTAAGTGTGAAGTTCTCCTTATGAGAAAAGAATCTGGGGGGAATATTATTATGAGAGAACCTACCCTAAATGGGGTGGTGGTCAGAAAGACTGCAGGGGGTGAATTTCACACAAAACCCCTCCTGGCTCTTGACAATTCTGAAAAATTCTTTGTTCAAGTAAAATCCGTCAAGCCTACAAAAGATCCTTTTGTTACCTTTCTAAAATTACACCATGTAAACCATATGTTTTTATATTCTCGAGGAGAATTTGCTAGTTAGGTTGACAATTAGGTTCCATTTAGTTTAATGCTCGATTAACTTTAGGGTTACAATTAAGTTTAGTTTAATGTTCAAATTCAATTTTATTTAGGTTTATGATATAATTTGGTTTAGTTCTAGTGTTAGGGTCTAATTGGTTTAGGAATAGGGTTCAATTTGGCTTAATGTTTAATTAGGTTTAGGTTTATGGTTGAATTTGGTTTAGTCCTATAGATATGATTCAATTTGCTTTAGGATTTGGATTTACTTTAGCTTAGCTTAGGTTAAGGTTTCAATGTTGTTTAGTTTATATTTATGTTTATGGTTACGTTTCAAATTATTTTAGTGTTCATTTTAGTTTAGATTGAATTATATTTAATCTGGGTTTAATTAGGATTAGTTAGCTTATTATTTAATTATTTTTAGGATAAGGGTTAAATTTGGTTAATTGTTCAATTGAATTTAGGGTTAGGTATTAATTTGGTTTAGTAATAGGGTTAGGGTTTAATTTCATTATTTGTAGGGCTAAAATTTAATTTGGTTCTAGGTTATCATTCCATTTGAATTAATTGTTGTTAGGCCTATGATTAGGATTTAAGTTGTTGTAATTTTCAATTAGGTTTAGGGCTAGTATTTAACTTTGATTAATTTTAAAGTTGGGTTATATATAGGTTCATGATTAAGATTAAATTTCATTTAGTGCTATGGTTACAATTTTTTTAAGTGTAGTGTTAGGATTTGATTTTGTTTAGGTTTAGGGTTTAGTTTGGTTTAGTGTTAGTGTTAAGGTATAATTAGTTTAGGGTTAGATTTAAATTTCATTTAATATTCAATTAGGTTTAGGGTTATAATTTAATTAATTTTGTTTTATAGTTAGGGTTTAGTTTGGTTTAGGATTCAAATTAAATTTAGTTTAGGTAAAAGGTTAAATTTTTTTTACTGTTTAATTATGTTTATCATCACGATTCAATTTAGTTTAGTGTTATGGTTCAATTGTAGTTGATATAAGATGGAGGTTAAATTTGATATAGGGTTGAACTTAGGTTTTATAAGATTTATTATTAATTTTAGGGTTAAGGTTCATTTTTTTGGTGTTTAATTAAGTTTAGGGTTTGGGTTTAATTAATTATAATGTACAATTAGATTTAAGGTTATGATTTAACTTGGTTTGATGTTAAGGTTAGAGTTTAATTAAGTTGATGATTAGAGTTCAATCTGGCTTGTTTTTAGGATTAAGGTTGAATTTGGTTAATTATTTTTATAAGGTTTGTGATTAAGGTTCAATTCATCATAATTTATATTGGTAGTAGAGTATAATTGAAGGAAAAAATACATTTATTTTTGAAATACAAAAATCCCAACACTAAAGCTATAAAAATAGTTCCATAGAATAAAATAATGAAAAGAAATTAAAAAATTAATAAGATCAAATTTTTACTAGAAATTTTAACTACATGTTACATTTCTATCATATATTGTTTTTAAGTTTTAAAAGGTTACAAAATAAATATTCTTGTTGTAAAGATGTATCTATAAATCTATATTGTTTGTTAGTTAGAAAAATATATTTTCAATAAGATTTATTTGAATGTATCCTTGAATTTTTTAAGAAAAAGTAACAAAAAATTAAATTTAAAAATATTTTTTTTAAATATATAAGAACAAATATTAAATTTTGAATTTAATTTATCTATATCTTTATAAATACATAGGGTCAATGCAAAAAAATTTAAAATAAAATCTATTGTATCTTGAGGAGATAAGAAAAACATAGTAAATCATGTCAGATTCTCTCAAAACAAATGATAATCCTGCAAGAGCACACATTTGTGGTTAGATACGTTGAAATAAAGAGAAACAATCATCTATCCTAAAAGTCAATCATTACCACCAAGAAGAAGATACACTCATCACTCAACAAATGATAATTAATTTCATAAATGTTATTATATCTAAGTTAAAGTAATTTAAATTAGTCGGTCATCAACCAAACACAGAAACCAAAATAGGGGAGCACCCAGAACAGACACAAAAGTAAAAGAAAGAGTGCACCAGCTCCTTGCTCTTTTGAATGGTATTCTTATTGATTTCTTCCAGCTTTTCCATAATGAATCTGGGGGTGCCTTTTTTGCTTCTCCTGCTTCTAGTCGTAGAACTAGGGCCCATAGTTTTGTTGCCTCCAGCAGCAATGTCTTCTCCTCCAAGATCTTTCTCAAGATCACTGTGACTTGGCCATAGAAATCATCTTGTTGCTAGATTTATATTTGTTGGGTGCCCATTGGCGAGATTCTTAGTGATAAAAGTACCAAGGGTGACCATCATCTCACCTTCTTCTACTGGCTTATAATAAGGGTCATCCAAAGGAATGGCACCCCCACTATCCTCCAAATCCATTTTTAAATCAGATACTTCCTGAATATTAGAATGTTGGCCTTTCTTAGATAGAGAGGGCACAACCTCAAGGGCCTTAGTGTACTCCATGATGAGAACAATAAGCCCTTCATGGAGAACAAGATTATTTGGATTCTCCATTTGGTTTCCAAGACTATTCCCTAAATAATTAGTCTAGATAAGTTATTTAATGAAACTTAATTATATTACTTTAAAATAAATTTACTAGCTATAAAATAGCTCTTTAGAACAAAATATATCTTCAGTATTATAACTTTGAGAGGTGAAGTGAAATGTGAGCATGCTAACAAAAACAATTTAACGAAAAAATTAAAGAGCCAATATATATATATATATATATATATATAAAGTAGTATAAATTAAAACTCTAGTCATATAATTAAATTAAATAAAACAACTTTAAAGTAAATATACTACCTATAAAATAGGTATTAAGTAAACAATATAACTGTTCAATATACTATTTTTTTTTGTATTAGAAATCGAGAGACTGATAATTGGAGAGTTTATACAAAAGGGGTTATAGGAGGTAGAACCTCAACCACCAAACAGTAAAACCAGAGAGACTAAGGAAGTAGCATATACAATCACCAAAAAACCACATCAAAAAAGGGGAGACGTTGAAGAGTACATAAGACTATGTAGCTAACAGAAGGCACTATTGTAGAATCTCATCCTAGTCCTCCAACCATGTGGTCCAGCCTCATGTTCCTTCCATCCAGACCACTTTCTTCCTCTCCAGGATCTGGGAGCACATTTCCATCTTGTTGAAGGGTGGAGGCCTGCTATCTTGTAGTTCCTTGATCACCTTCTTCACTGCATCATCAAAGGTGGTTTGGTTCTCTACGATCCTGGCCCATTCATATCCATTTTGTAGGAACTGCAAACCAGCAAGTTCACTTTCATTACCTTAAAACTTCTCCTCATTCCTAAGTTTCCAAATAAACCATAGTATGAAAGAAGATAGAATTTGCCAGACTAAGTAAGCATCCTTCTTAAGCCCATGAATAAAACTAGTAATTATATCAAGTGTACAGACATGTTCAGTGATAGAGATTCTAAACATTAACCAAATTTCTCTAGCAAAAGGGTAGTAAAAGAAAATGTGTCACACAGTCTCAAGTTTCCTGCAAACAAAGCATAAATTGAATGTAGCCAAGTTATTTCTAAGAGGCAGTCTATCTAGTATGAGTTCCCACCTGAAGCATTTTATCTTTGGGGGGGTGGGAGATCTCCATATCTTCTCAAAGATTTTCTACCATGCGTAGGAGTTATGGTCAACATACCACAAGGTGCTAATATGATCAATCATCGAGGTGTCATGGTTGACTAAGTTGTAAATAGTTTTGGCTTTGATCTTGGGGAGGGTGGAGCCATCCTTCAATAGGAATGAGAGGTATCTATGAGCATCTACATGAGTGTTTCTAGGGAAATTGAAGGGAGCACATGCATTTTTAATCATATTGTAGGTCCTCTTATGTGAAGCAGGGAGATCATACTTATTACTAAGATTCTCCCAGCTGATAAGATTATCATGTTCTAGGATATCCATAAGATACTTAATTCCCTTATTGTGCCAGTACCTAGCAGAGCAAACTTGGGTTAAGGCAAGGGGTTTAGAGTTATGATATAGGTTCAACTATATCGACCTTTCACCATGGAGAGTACTATCATAGTCAACGCTAGAGTTGTCAATAAATCTACGCACATGCTCCCAAGCTTTCCAGATGGATTTAAACACCTAGGTGCCTTGGAAAGACATGGAGAAACCACCGGCAATTAAGTCACTAAATAGGAGGGCTTTCCAGGATTTGGCAGTCTTGGGGACACCATTTTGTATGTTGTTTCTGATGAGAATCTTCCAAGGTTCTTGACCTTCTAGTGCATGGAATATCCATTTGGCCACAAGGGAGATTCCTTGCATTCTAAGATCCTTAAGACCCAACCCACCAAGTTTTTTGTCTAAGTGGCACCAGGTCCATTTGACCACGTGGGCTTTCCTTTTGCCCTTACCATTAGACCATAGGAAGTGTCTAATAGCCTTTTGGATTTCAAAAACTTTATAGTTACTGAACATCAAAATAGAGGAGTAGTAGATATTGTAAGAGGAGAGGATTTTCTGACAGACTTGAATCCTGCCAGCTAAGGAGAGGATCCTATTGTCCCACTTATTGAGCTTTCTATCAATTTTTTCTTTGACCCAACTCCACATGTGTCTAAGAGAGGGAGATATAGAGAAGGGGACACCAAGGTATTTGACTATCTTATTAGGTCCTCCCCACGAATATCCAAACTGTTGAAGCCAGTCTGGTGGTTTATCTTTCCACCCAAGTAGAGTTGATTTGGAGCTAGAGATCTGGGCGCCAGACGCTCTACCAAAGGTGTCAAGTTTTTGATTAAGAGAGTCGATATTATGCCTAGAGAGCTCCAGAAAGAGCAAGGTATCGTCGGCAAATTTAATGTTGAGCAATTCAGAGTCATCCGGCATCTTAATGCCATGAACTCTAGGAGATAGGGTGTCATCTCTAAGGAGATAGTATAAGGCATCTGATGCAATGACAAACAGAGTAGGGGAAAGGGGGCAGCCCCACCTAATGGATCTAGAGAGAGGAATAGGATGGGAAAGAGTCCCATTGACTTCAATCAAGGCAGACGCATCTTTGAGGAGGATCCAAACATAATCATAGAATTCACATGGGAAGCCAAAGGCTTTGAGCATCATGAGGATGAATTCCCATTCTACCCTGTCATATGCTTTCTCAAAATCAACATAATGATAAAAATTAAATATACTAGCTATAAAATAACTTGTAAGTAAATAAAATAACTCTTGAACATTACGTGAAGGTAGAAAGGGATGAAATGTAAATGTGTTAACAAAAGAAAATTCAAAAACCCACATTAAAATATAAAAAATTAAAACTATAAGATATAAATTGTAAACATGTTCAAAAAGAAAATGAAAAAGCCCACATAAAAATTAATAATTAAAACTATAATATCTCTATGTGTTTTAGATATGTTGGATTTGTAACAAAATAAAGTTATAAAATCCTCATTGAATAAGAAAACCATGAATATAAATAATAGATAGAAAAGTGTGAAACGTGAACATATTAACAAAAAATATATTAAAAAACTCACATAAAAATAATAAAAATTAAAACTATAATATCTCTAGGTGTTTTAGATACATTGAACTAACAAAATAACTTATAAAAGTTATAAAATCCTCATTCAATTAAAAAACCCATGAACATAAATAATTGAAACTTAGAAGTGAAAATCTACATCAAGTGGTTTTATTGTAAAAACATCCAATTAAATTTCAATTTAGAAATATTTAAATTTAGTATTACCAAATACCAAGTCAGAGTTAACACAATGGGAGACCGACTAGACTTTTAATTTATTCCATTTTAATAATTAAACTAATGTAAAGTCGGCCTATTTCACTTGATGAAAAATCGGGCAACTTACGCGAAGGGGATTTGATAAAAATATGTTCCCTCCTGTTATCAATTTGACAATTTGATAACATTTCTAACATTTCCTTTCCGCGTTGCTATCAATTCCGTGAAGAACAAAATGGCAGCGAATATCATTACATTGAGGCTGTGCAAAGGTACGAAAGACTCTGAAGATTTCGATGTGGAGAAAATGGTTGCAATGGAATCAGAGGTCATAAAGAACTGTATCCAAGACACACATCATGGGATGGAGCCTCTAAAGCTTTGTCTTCCTTCCGGTCACACCAAACCTGTCAAAGTTCTGGAGAAAGTATTAGAGTATTGTGAGTACCATGCTCATGCAAAATCCAACAGTATATCAGAAGAAGATGTCAAGATGTGGGATACGGACTTTGCTAAAAATATTGTGGCTGCCGATCGAAATCTGGGGTCAGTCTGTCACATTCCTAAGGCTGCTGATTTTCTTCAAATTATTGGCTTGTGTAATTTGTTATCTAAGACTATTGCAAATTTCATTAAGGACATTTTTTGAAGAGATGGAACAGAATAATTTCAATGAGGAGGTATGAGCCGCAATCCTGTGAGAGACCAGGTAGGGATATGAATAAAGTATATCTGAAAGCAGTTTGCTGAGACAATCTTGATAAATTAATTTTTCACTATTCATGTTTGAAATTTTTGTGATTTCTTTTGAGCTATACTTATATCTGTAAAGAGATTTTTTATATTATTGAAATCACATGGTGTTGGAAACATGAATTGTTGGAAAGATGGATTATTGGCCGTGGCAATTAAGGACTTTATTGACAATACTATATATTTTGGACTTATATAAATCTACAATGAGATCCAAAGTATTTCTCGTAGTTTCACATTTCAAAAAGTATTTAGCTCCATTTGTAATTCATTTAGTTGATTACAGAATTATAATTTTTCTTTTATTTTTTATAATTGTAATGATAAGATTTGCAATTAGTGAGATAGACTATTTAATGAGAACATTGCCAACTGGCAAATAGACCAAAGTCATTGCAGAGCTCCGCCATAAACTCCTCCTCCCCCAATTTCTGCGCCATCACTGGCAAATAATCTTCAAATCCCTCGAAGAATTTTCTGCGTCCCTTTTGAGTCCTTTTGCTTTAAAGATTTATTCAGAATCATTGCAGGCACTAAATAGGAGGCAGTTGGCAGGCAAATTTTAACGAAAGTTCTTCTGCGGTTAAGAGATGACAGCGGCCAGCATACAAGCAAATCAATTTTGGGAAATAAATATAAAATAGAGGGCTTCAGAGAAGCTATTTGGGAAATAAATATAAAATAGAGGGCTTCAGAGAAGCTATTTGGTAAATAAATATAAACAAGAGGGCTTCAGAGAAGCTATTTGGGAAATAAATATAAAATAGAGGGCTTCAGAGAAGTTATGTGGGAAGTTCATCTTGTCAACGTACCCATGAAAAGAATGTACAGAACAGGATCTCACGTCAACAGATATTATTGAAAGGCTACAAAAGTTTTGTCTCAAAATCAAGAATCGATTCTAGTTTCTAATTTCTAATTTCTGCTCTGGTAGGGTTTCATGATACTTTTCTTAAAAACCTATCGATTCTTCTCATTAACACGACACAATTTTTGAAATCAATGGTTTGTGTAATTTGTTATGCAAAACAATTGCTGATTTCATCAAAGACAATTTTTGAAGAGATGCACTAGATTTTCATGGATTAGAATAATTTCAGTGAGGAAAGCACAACAATCCTGTGAGAGACAAGGTAGGGATACGTTTTCCTATTACCATCCTGATTAATTAATTATTTACTGTTTATGTTTGAAACTTATGTGATTGAGGTATACATATAGTTTTAAGGAGATTAGTTTATATATATATATATATTTTATAATTAAACTATCGATTACCAATCCCTTTCATTAATATAAAATAGAAATATATCATTGTTAAGTTTCATATGAGATAAATCTTCCATCTGGTATTCTCATGTTTCATATAGCAGAAAACTACATATTTGTATCTTAACAAACACTTATATTATTACAAAATTTGCCTCCAGGCCCACGTTGTTCATTAACATTTAACTATATAGACATTTTTTCACCTTCTAACAGTGCCTACCTATAATCCTAATCCATCTAAATTGTTTAGTCTAAAACATAAAGGATCTTATGCCACAAACTCAAAACAGAGGGCTTTACTAAACCTCTAACCTTCAGAAATGACCTCCATTTCTTCATATTCCACACATACTGTCTTCATTACTCTGCAGCTCCAGACCTTCTAGCTCGATGAATTTTGCTTCCGCATTTGTCCAATTTACGAGGAAATTTAGATTCCTTATTCCTTTCTCCTTATAGTCTTGATATTCCATTTCATCATCCAGAAGAATGATTGGCAGTTTTTGGATTTCCTATCCGATTTGTTAAAATCCGATCCGTAGGTAGAGGAATTAAAAAATTATAGCAATTCCCCAGTATATCTTCCATGCCACCCAGGAATTGGGATTCGAAAATGGCCTTGCTGAGATTCCTAGCCACCTCCTTGCTTAGTCCTCTGTCTAGAGCTAAAGCCAGAAACATTCAGGACATCTGTGTTAACGCGGTATAAATTACTAAAGGATGCTCATATCTCAGAATGGAACTCAATCTCCCTTCAATCCAAAAAAGGAGGTGGTTTAGATCCAGACAAGCGAAGTATCCGATGCGAGATTGAGCTTGAACAAAGGAATACCAGATCCCTATGTCTAGTGAAGCTATGGTGGCTCCATCTATGAACCCAAGAAAGGAGATACAAAAAGAAAAGTTAGAATTAGACAATGACCTTAGGATCGCATTTGCAGAGGACACTATTAACCCTCAAATACAAGACATCAAAGAATGTACATTAATTTGTAAGTTATAGAATCTTATTCCTTATAAATAAGATATATTTGACTGGGTTGAGTATGATTAGGAAGGAGTGTACAATGTTTTTTCTTTGATCACGATCTAGGTTTTTTTAACCATTTTTTCATATATAGAATTTAGAGACAAAAAATTTAGAGGGAAGACTTGGTTTCTAGATGGTGTAGGATTGCACACACAACCTTGGGTCCCACACTTTAAACCCTCCCTATCCCATATTAAATCTATCTCCTTCTAGATTCAACTTCAATCTCTCCCTTTGTTGTTTATGAAATGGGAAATAATTGAAACCCTAGGTAACAACATAGGAATTTTTATGAAGAGACATGATGTCTTCTCTGAAGACCTAGAAGCCCCTATTCATCTTTATGTCCTGTTGGATACCCAGAAACCTTTTTGTGAAACCATAACTATCCATTCTAGAATGGGTGTCTAGAACTAGAGGATATTTGTGGAGAATCTAGAATCAATTATGAGGGTCATTGAAGAGAAGCTGATTATAAATTTTTTCTCCAATCTTTGGTGGAATATACACAAGAGTAAACTCTTGAGATCAAATTAGTAATATACCATCTTATGTTCCCTGAAATTACATCTAGCATGAAAGAAGAAAACATCAAAACGAAGCCCTCTTACTTCATATTGATTCATTGCCTATGGCCAGACATGATCAAATTACTATATTAGCTCTGAATGTTTTAGAGAAATCCACCAACTCTCATAATGATTCATTGATCATGGCCAGACATGATCAAATTACTATATTAGCTCTGAATGTTTTAGAGAAATCCACCAGGGGTAACCAACTATATATTCTGGATAATAACATGCAGATCCTTCCCATGGATAATCAAATATAGATTATAGTATCCTTGGAAAAGAATAAGATGGATTTAAAGAATAAAATCTATACCATTAATGGGCAAAAAATTGGAGAAATCTAGAAACTCGGGTGGATTATAACAATGACACAAATACAAAATCAAATACAAAATCACATATTAGGAAATAGTAAGATGCTATCTTTCAAGAATCCATGGTCTGGAGATAATCAACCACCTTACGGAGAATCTCACTAGACCTCTCCCAAAAGGTTTAGATTAATCTAAAGCTGAATAACAAGTTTATTTGAGCAGTGGTTGTTGAAGATTCTGAAGAGTTTTAGAATACTTTAGTGGAATTACCCTTTAATGAATCTCTTACTCCTCAAACTAGCAAACAAAACAAGGGAATGAAATGGCAATAAATTTCATATGGCAATAAATTTCATAAAGAGGGAAGGGTGGATAATCTTGTATTATAAATAGCTATTGAGACAGTATCTAAAATTGTAGTTGAGATAGGCATGGAGGACAATGACTAAGAAAAGGAAATTGGGCATATAGAAAACATACCACGGTGGGATATCCAAATGGAGGACAATTATTTAGAAAAGAATATGGAAAACTCACCAAATCACTTTTAAACATAGTGAATTTTTTAAAAAAATTATGGGAGTACTTGAAAATATTGCAGTATAGCTACAAACTTTTCTTATAGATCTAAAACTTTTTCTCATCCTTTATAAGGTTATTTTAACAAAGTTGTCACCTCTCTTTGTAAAGGAATAGATGTTAATCTAATTGGTATTTCCATGAGAGAAAGCATATACAATCTATGTATTCTTTCCAAAACCTATTTTCAACAACCTTTCTATTTTACCTTGCCTAACACAAAATTTTAAAACTGGTCGAAATGAGAAAAAATAAGATTCCCTTCCCTTTGTTTGATCTGCACAAATATTTTCCCTCCTTTTTAACTTTTCTTCCAATTTGCAAATTCTTTCTTTTTTTTTCAACATAACTGTGTCCTTTCTACAATTACTGGAATCTTTCCTATGAAATAATTTTTCACATTAGAAAAAATATCATTTGACAATAATAATATCCTTGATCTAATGTTTATAGACAACATTTCATATTTGTGTATAACAATTTCCATGATTCAACCCACATGCCAACAACTGAACAACTGAATTTCCACGTAATTATTTCAATGTTGCCTCAAGTAATTATCCTGCTTGAAATATTATTCACTTAAGTGAATTAAATTTCCTTTGCATTTTCTCCATTTGTATACCATTTTCATGAAGTTTTTACTCCTTCCATTTATCATTTACCATCTCCTGTAAAATATTTCACTCTTAAGTGAACCATTTATTTTGTTGCACTTTATTTTGCAATAAAATACTTTTCTCTTCTTTCATAGAATAACTATTTTATCCTTTTTGATAATTATATGAAATCATTTTACATCTAAATGAAAATATATATCACGTATCTCACTGATGAACATGATATGATATTTCCTTAAGAAAACAACATTCTATCATACACGATCACTCATTTCTTTAATTGTCCCTAAAATCTTTCTAAGTCTTTTCCAATTTTATTGGAGATGAAAAAAAACATGCCCAACTTTAGTCACTTTCAAAAATAGATCACAGTACCATTCAGAATTAAAATGTTCTTTCTAGGCACAAAACACAAGTGCAACTGAAAATGCAACCAATAAAAAACCAACAATGAACTCCTCCAACTATTACTACAATACTGAAATCTAAATGTTTAACATCGTAGAATGCATCAAGGAAGGCATTTAATGATTTCAAGTCACATTGAATGATAGATAGATCACAGTGCCCCTGCAACAATAAGAGAAATCTTTAGACACAAATGCGAAGTAAGCACAATCCCCTCTATCACATTTCCATATTCATTTGAAACTTTCATAAAATGCAAATCCACAGGTTCCTACGTGAACGTACCCTTATAGCATATGTGTATTTTGTAAAATGAAACCAACACATATTGACAACTTTCAAGCCCAATCATACTCAACTTGCAACACTTGATATTAATCAACAAACAAAAACAATAAATAATACTCCAAAGGCTTTTTCCATTTCAGTCCCCACCTGGTTTCAACTGTCCAAAACCCAGATTCAAAGGCTCATCTTTCGTATAGCCACTGAATAAATGAGAATGGTGATACACATAAGCCATCAAGCACATTACTTTGAGCCTGAGAAATCAACAAAATAGAAGGAAAACGCATTAAGTTGTGCTAAAAAAAGGAAAACTTTTTCATGTAACATGCCCTTGTTTTACCAAATAATTCTAATTCTTCTTTACATTAATGGAGTAAATTGTCTAGATAGGATATAAGAAAATGGGGGGAATTGCAAGCCACTGCAAAATCCATTTATAATACTGTTTCTAGAGAGGAGACATCTTAACTCGCAAAATTCTCTCAATTTTAGGGGGTAAAGACTTCTTAGCATCTTTGATGACTGTTCGTAGAATATGAGGCCATAGTTCTTTTTGTAAATTAGTGATTTCATTCTCACCCAACTCAAGTCCTTGTATTTCTCCATAAATTCATCCTTATTGCCGAATTTTTCTCGATCTAGGAAATGGAGTAGAGCCCACTAGGTACTTTATTATACACAAGTCCAAGAGAAACACCAACGATAAAGAGAAAAAATGTCACCACAAAGTTTAAAGTGTAACACCATTCTAAGTAAAGTGAGTGATAGCAGGTAGAATCCCACCAACATCATCAACTAATATCATAAGTGTAGTCGTAAGACGGACATCGATTGAGGCAAGGCGCCTATTCTTTCCCACCCCCTTATCGTTCCTGGCAATTGGAAATTGATGAGCTCCACTCCATTACAAGTAGCACCTTCAGTATGCAAACATGGTGTTTAAAACAAGGCTAATCAGAGAACCACATCACTAGGTAGGCTGTAATCTTGTGCCCATTCCTCACCAAACCCTAATTTCCTTGTGGGATAGTCGGGAATATATAGCTTTGGTAAAATTTTTATTTATTTTTATTTCGTTTACTTTATTCTCCACAAGCCTAACAAGTTCATGACCTAACTACCCATTTTAACATTGCAAAACACTCTCTTACTTGCACTTTTAATTCCTTTTCCCACTTCTATATGCGGGATAATGATTTTCTTAATCTACAAATACGAACTTATCTTTCACAACGTAACAGCATGCATTTGGGAATATTCATTTGGCTCTCACCATTTCCCCACAGTTCTACAGCATGTTTTGGCTTGATTGCTTTTGTTCAGCAAGATTGCAAGAGTAATAAAAATGAGCAATGCATATGCTATATAAAGAAGAGCTGCAGGGCAGCAGAGAGTGCAAGGATTTTGTTTATACTAAGATTTGCTAAAACTGGTAGCATATTTGTCTTGTAACAAAGAAGCAAGTTAGTAAGCTCAGATCGCATTTGCTGTGTTGGAATAGGATATGGACAAGGAATCCAGAGAATGCAAGGATTGTGTTTGTACTAAGATATGCTAAAACTGCTAGCAAATTTGTCTTGTAACAAAGAAGAAAGTTAGTAAGCTCAGATTGCATTTGCTGTGTTGGAATAGGATATGGACAAGGAATACAGGAATATCATAAAATGATGTGTGACACAATTTGTTGACTGGGCAGTAAGTGATGTTTGGATGAATTGCGTTGTGAGCATTTGTGTGCGGTTGATGGCCCTAGTGGAATGGCAGTCTATGTGCCACAATAGAGGACTCCTAAAGTGTGGGGAGTGCCGTTAGTGCCATGGCTGCCCTCACTGTCATTTGCAATTAGTGTGTTCCTCATGGGGTCTATGGAAAGCCAGACTTTTGTTAGGTTTGGGTTTTGTACAGCTGCCATACTTATTTATATCTTGTTCCGAAATCTAGATTCTGATTCTAATATCAGATACATAATTAATCACGTGCTGTAAAATAGCCAATTCAGGCACAACGATCTTACATTGGGAAGTTCAAAAACATATAATTATATTGATCATTAAGGTAGTGAAACACTACAATCGCAGTAAATTCTGCATACATAGATATATCATCAGAACAGTCTTCATTGGACTTTATATTTTTCTTTCTTTTGGAAAGAATACGTTGAAGTTTACAACAGATTCAAAGGTTATATTATTCATATAAAACCCATTGATTGAGTCTTGTCGAAAGTCATCATACATTTCCAATCAAGTCCATAAGAAGCATAAGCATTATTGTCGCATTAAACTGTAAAGATAGGGGAAATCTTATAAGGAATATTACATTACATTCGAAATTAAGTCCTCTACGAATCTGATTACACTCAGCCAAATGCAATTGGCAGTAGTTTCCCTTAGCACGCTTCTAGTCTTTGGTAGAAATGGAGCTTTGGAACAAGACCTGGATATTCATCACAATATAATCAAAACAAGTTTCTCCATAAAATGTCTCATCATCGAGGATTTGAGTCATTGCAAATAGGTTTAGGATCCAAGCCCCAACAAGTCTTGATGGCCGTCAAAATCAAGGCCTGGAATAAGAATATGAACTAGCTAATTTTTCAACCTCTGTGTGCTTCCATAGGAATTGCATTTCTTTGATCCAATAAAACTTATGTAATTTCTAACAAAAACATAGTTTTTCTATACTCTCATTTATGTTTATGCCATTTTCCAAGGCTGTAATGACTCTGTGCTTCCACAATCATTGCAGTTAACGAAATTACATGTCTTTAACCATTTCCAGAATAATCCAATTTTACAAACTTATCCACCAAACAAATGAAAAATCTTACATAAACTTAATTTTTCTATATTAACAGAAATGTTTGTGCTTTCTTCCAAGGACAAAATTTTCCTACAAACTAGAAGAGTGCTGGCAAGTTTGAAGTCGGTCTCAACAACCTTATCCTGAATGTGTCTAGTTCCTGGCAGAATTAGAGCTTTGGAAGAGGGCATGAACATGCATCACGATATAATCAAAGCAACTTTTTAACAAAGTTGATAAAGGAATTATTACTGCATCATGCCATGGGGGCAGCATATGCACAAAAGTTACTTATGGAAGATGAAGAAGCATATTTATTTATTAAATATAAACTTACTAAAAATATGTTAGCATGGAAGATTTATTTATTAAATATAAACTTACTAAAAATATGTTAGCATGGAAGATTTTGTTTACTGCAGAAACAAAGCATGGAAACAAAACTAGCTAATTTTTGTCCTGACTATAATATTTAACGCTATATAACACATATAGATAAAGACTGAAAGTATACCCAAATTAATGTTCCAAAGCAATGCAGCAACATCAGAAGAAATAGCAGATCTCATCTGTATAAAGGCTTATACAATAAGGCAGAAAATATTATGACATGAGAGCCTTTAAGATTTAACATATGAAATTAATAAACTCAAAGCTATTTTAAGAGGAATAACATGAATTAGCAAATGAAATCAAGAAAGTTGAAACTATTTTAAAGAGAAATTGCTACTTATGTGGCATTTTGAGTAGACAACAACATATTGAGAGTATCAATATCAAGCTCATCTCCAAAAAAATGTTAGGGACAAACAGCAAGTACAATACCACAAAGCTAGTTAACAAATGGATGTCAAACAAAATATCCAAAGAATTAGATACTTATAGATATAGCTAATGGAGCAGCAGATCGAGGAACAACTAGGACAAGAGTGTAAACAATAATAACATGGGGATGGGAAAACAAAAATTTGCTTGGTGAAAAAAAAAGTCCCCCAGATGTGGATGCCAGTGATGGAGGACACCATGGAACACAATTATATGATTACCAAAATAACTCTGAACAGTGAAAAAGGATTTGAATGGGACTTAAAATAAAATAATTAATACCAGAGTTGGCTTCATCACTGGTGTCATACAGCGCAGAAGCTGAAATTTTGTATTTTCATCCCCATGAGTCCTTTTCTGCATATTAAGCTTTAATGAAAATACACTGCATGTTATCAGAAGCATCACACGGTGAACAACCCTAAAAGAATGGAAGTTAAAAATAAGTACGAGTTTGTTTTCATTTTATTTGCTTTCAGAAATAAAATAAAATATTGCTGCTAGGGAATCTTGCTCACCTTAACCATGCAGATGAGTGGGATAATGTCTGGCAGATCCTCTCTCTACGCTATGAATACAATAAAAGCGCCCAAAGGAGAAATACCAGCAGCACAAGCAACATTTGATTGCAATCAATAGGTCCAAAAAGACCATACTACTAAAAATTCCAAAATCCTCTTTTTGTTGCGTCCACGGATACATGTTGCAGAACGAATTTGATCCTCAGGCTAGCAGCCGGGGCCGGGGCCTCAGAGAGAAGAGAATAGAAAGCGCCTTCGCTTTTTTTCGTTAGCAAAACCTTCCACCGTTCGAAAAAAGTGGCATGCCATGCCCGTTGCATTCTCTATTTTCTTCAGCTTTATGCCTTGTCCTATTTGAAATATCCAATACCTAACGTGCAAAGAGCTTTCAAAGTTACACAAAATATTACAGAACACACAGAACCTAGAAAGACCCTCAGTCACTTATCTGCCCTGCACCCTGCATTTTCCTGAAAATCTGCTGTGCACTTTGGTAATGGTGAGTTCTCTAGTCTTGGTATACGGGAGTATGTCTGCAAACCCTATGCAACACCAATCAAAAGGAACCAAAATACGATATAGAAAAATTTCTACTGAAAAATGAGCAACTTCTTTCTAAGAAATAACTGAAAATAAAGCCATACAGAAGTTTCTCGCAAATCCATTGGCTGAAGCATAAAAGATTAATCACCATTTAAAAGCTATGCCTCCGCTATAGTTCCCTAGCACACGAACTAATAAATAAAATAATTGATTTAAGATATAAAATCATTACTAAACCAACCAACATTATATGTTTTACTATTTAAATCATAAATTATAAGATGATTTAAATAATAAGCATCTTTTTAAAATCAAATTTTATGTTTGGTTCTCTTGTAAGCTCCACTAAAAAATGTTTTCAAACAAAGATAAAGTTGGTATTTTATAAGATACCTTTTTATACTTATTTATTTGTATACACTAAAGATGATTTTTGATAAGGTGTTTATAAAAATTCAAATGAAATACAATATCTTGAGATGGTCTTTTTAAAAATTACGAATCATTGGAGCAATGCTCTTTTATTTATTTTCAAATTATTTGATCCCTCATCTTCCCCTCATTGATGATGCTAGGAAGATCATAGCTAATCTATCAAAAGATACCATATTTTTCATTTTTTGTGGCTCTCAATCTTTACAAATAATAAATAATGTTGCAATCATTGACCCTAACTTTCAAAACTACAATTTCCTTTTCTCATGGACATGGTTCTCTTAGTATGTCAGTCTCTAACAAGATTCCATTATTGAGGCTAACTATTTTTCTAATTTGTGCTCAATAATCTTTTGAAGACACTCTTATACAACATTATGTGGTCATTGGCTTGTAGTTAATTGATATTAGTCCTACCCCTAGTGATTCTTAGGGGAAATGTAATGATAAGGACTCCCCTCCTTCTACAATTGCTTTAGCTATTTAGTTTACTTATGTTGAATTTTTTCTCAATCTACCATTTAAACTTTATAGATGTGTCTTTTTATTGAAGATTTGTTTTAATATTGTATTACTAGTTTTTATTAAGTTTAATTAATTAATTAAAAAAATCATTATATAAATAAATAAAACAATAATTTTCAGTTAAACTAAAATAAACAATATAAAAAAATAAAACATTATAAAAAAAGAATTATATCTCAACATACTAAACAAAATAAATTTTTTTTATAATAACTCTATATAGTATTATTAACCAACTCCAACAATAAAATTAACCCAAAAGTCGCATCCCTTAAAATAGTGAAAGGGGAGGCTATAAATTAGGAACCAGATGTTCCGTATTTAGATCATACAATTTACATTTCCTTTCAAAATTCAGCAACATTACAATGCCTTCAACTTGTCTTATGCAAAACCTCTAAGGCATCAAAATATTTATAGAGCTCATCACAAAAGTGGTATGTACACATGGTTTCCAAAACCAACTTCAAAGCATGAGATGGATTCTATTGGATTTACATGATGTATGTTTATGATCTATATGATTATGGATTCTAGCCGTGTCATGATGGATTTTGTTATGATGATGTCTGACTATGCATGGTTCTATAATTCTATATGTGATGATGAATGATACTTATGATGGATACAAATGATTCTATTTTTATGATTCCTTTTATGATTTTATGCATAGTACTATGAGATGGATGCAATGTAATACAATGATGATGTAATTCTACATGATTTGAGATGATATGAATGTTTTATAGAATGAATGATCTAATTGATTGAATGAATGATTGGATGACCTATATGTGCAAGATGGATAAATTGATTATTTTTTTTTATTTCTAATGTACTCAATCACTTAATAAAAGAGATAACATCACTTGACCTTAGCCTCTAGAAAATGAGATTCGATCTTGTATGCACCTTGAATGCAACATGCAATCTAATCTAAATATGCAAGTATGCCAGTAATGTCATGTTATCATCAAACCGAACACTTTGATCATTCTTTTTATCATCATTGAACCATTAAAATGTGGTAGGTGAGTGCAAACATCAATGGTATAATTAAACCATGATGACCTGAGCACCAGTTACTTAGATTTTGATATTGCAAGTTAACACAAGCATCAAGATATAATGGACCAACATGATTTGAGTGTTTCTTGCGCACAAATAGACAAAAGTTAATCATTCTCCTATGCAAACCCAAAATTTCATCTATGATATTTGATTTATCATGTCCCATGACAAATTTTCATAGTAATAATGATTAACTAACATGCAACAGACAAAGAAAAGATCATGCTCTGTCCTTGGTTTCTCTAGTACAAGATATCCTTGAGTCACTTAGGAAGCATGATAACAAAAATCAAAACACAACAGTTGAACATTCAAACTAAAGTGTTTCAAATGTGATTTAGAGTATATTATCCATTGATTTGGTGTTAAGTTGGATTTTGATACTCATGTCCAATGTTGAATTTCTCGATCTTTGCACTTCACAACTGTTGCTTGTCTGATACGTTTAAGCTCAATGTAGATTATTAAAAATGAGGCCTGGTTAGATACAACAGGCTTTACTGTGGATATGTACAATGGTGATGGACATATGTGAGAGACATGACTAAATAGATGGAGAAGTTGATTGAAAAATGGCGTCCATTTCTAGGTTTTCACCGTTTGTTTTTATTGCACTTTTTCTCATATTTGATTTTACTTTTTTGGATTTTTTGCTTTTCTGATTTTTTAATTTTTTTATTTGTTTTTGGATTTTTTTTGTTTTTTGGATTTTTGTTTTTTGGATTTTCTTTGATATAGAACTTTTTCAGATGAATTCTATTAATGGGTTCCTCGAGCTAATCTCCTTCAGGTACAAACAATTGATAAGCACTAGATCCATATGCATCTGTGACAACAAACGGACCCAACCAATTTGGCTCGAACTTCCCCTTCTTTTCACGGTCCTACTAATTACGTGGATTATCCTTAAGCACAAGATCACCAACTTGAAACATTCTAGGCTTGACCTTATGATTTTAACTGTGGAAACATCGTTTGTTGGTAGACTCTCAAGTGATCAACAACTTTTTGTTGATGTTATTGCAATAATTAAAGTTCTTGCAATCTAGACACCTGTTGTTCCTCATCTGGAATGAGACCCTTTAGTGACACATGGAGAGATGGTATTTCAACCTCCACTGGTAATATTGCTTCAGACCCATAGACAAGGGAATATGGTGTGGCACTTGTCAGGGGTGTGAATACTAGTGTGATATGCCCATAGAGCAAGGTTTAATTGAACATGTCGGTCTCTGCTAGCATTATTAACTGTCTTCCTCAAAAAAATTCAGATTGTTTTGTTTGATGCTTCTGCTTGACTATTTCCTTGAGGGTAATAAGGTCTGGAAAACCTTTGGTGAATCTAGAACTTTTTGTAGAGCTCTCTTACATCTTGATTTTTGAATGTTTGCCCATTATCAGTGATAATAGCCATAGGGATACCATAGGAATATATGATTTAGTTCAAAATGACTGCCGCAATCTACGTCCCTATGACATTGGTGAGTGGCACTGCTTCAATCCATTTTTTAAAATACTTAGTAGCTCCATTGACAAAACAGCCATGATGTTGCCAAAGCATGAAGCTCCTGTGCTAGTGTTTGTATGAGATCACCATGAACTTGACATTGTTTGCACTTTTTGGTGAATTTAAAAGAATCTCTTTCCATAGTAGGCCAATAGTAACGTAATTGTATGAGTTTCTTTGAAAGAGTAAGACCACTCAAATGAGTACCATAAATACCATTATGGACTTCATTTAAAGCCTTCTCAGATTCTTCCTGCTCAAGACATCTGAGGAGAGTACCATCAAGACCTCATCTATATAGGGTATCCGCGATAAGGGTGTAACGAGAGGATTATCGAATTAATTTTTTTTGAATTCCTTGATAGGTTAGAAGGAAGGGTTTCATCTTTCAAGTAGGTGTAAATTTGGCCATAACAAGAGGAATTGGGTACTACTAGGTGACATATGATCCAAGAATTAGGACAATCCTAACTAGGGTGAAACAATTCTTCCACTGGGAACTCATAACAATCTCAGTTTTCTTTTGTTTTAAGTAGAGAGGCAATTGTGGCCATGGCATCAACTACTTTGTTGTCATTCCTCAGGATTTTCTCAAGAGAAATATCCACAAAGTACTTTCTAAAGTCATCAATCATATCCTTGTAAGGCATTAACTTTTCATCTTTGGTTTGATATTCATCATTGACTTGATTGATGACGAGCCGAGAATTTCCAAAAACTTGCAATTATGTGACATTTCATTATGAAGCCATCTCGATTTATGTTACCAATGTCATATACTCTACCATATTATTGGTGCAAGGGAAAATGAGTTTTTATTCTTTTGGAATTGTATGACCTTGAGGTGTGATAAATAGAAAGCCTACCCCCGATCCATGTTGTGTGTAAGAGCCATCAAAATATAATTGCCATGTTTGCTTAGTTACCATGAGAATGTCAGTATCTGGAAAGTTAACATGTATTGGATGATCATCCTGGAATGGTGCTTCTACTAATTGGTCAGCGATCACTTGTCCTTTTATAGCATTTTTTTCAATATATTCAATATCAAACTCACTCAGGATCATTACCCATTTTGCTAATCTACCAGTTAAGGCTGCCTTGCTAAGAATATATTTTAGTGTATCAATTTTCACTATCAACTTTACTAAATGGGTTAGCATATAGTGTCTCATCTTCTAGGATGCAAATACTACTGCTAAGGATGACTTCTCAATAGATGAGTAGTTGATCTCATATCCGAGTAAGGTCTTGTTGATGTAGTAAATAGCTCATTCTTTGCCTCCATGATCCAATTATGCTAACAAATCTCCTAATGATACATCAGTGGCTGATATGTACAATAATAATGACTTGCCTTCAATCGGTGACATTAGAATAGGTGGGTTCATTATATATTACTTTATTTCATGAAAGGCTTCTTCACAGGTATCATCCCATCTAAATGGAACATTTTTATGCAATACATGTGTGAAAGGATGATATCTATCAGCTAGTTCGGATATGAACCTTCTAATGGATTGAAGTCTTCCTTGAAGCAGTCTTAGCTGACTGATATTTTTGAGAGATTCCATTTCCATGTTGCTTTAACTGTGGTTGGATCTACTGTAATGCCTCGTGCTGAAACAATATATCCCAGAAGTCTACCAGATGTGACACCAAATGCACATTTCTTTGGATTTAGCCTTAATTGGTATTTCTCCAAGTGGTCAAAGATCTTTGCTAGGATTTTCAGATATGCTTCTCTAGTATGTGACTTAGCCAATAGATCATCAATGTAATATGCTATGAAGGTATGCATCATATCATGAAAAATTGTTGATTTCTCTTTGGTAGGTAGCTCCTACATTCTTGAGTCCAAAAGGCATTACATTACAGCAAAAAGTACCCCATGGACATGTGAAGGCTATCTTCTCTTGAACTTCTAGTGATCTTTTGATTTGGTTATAGCCTGAGAAACCGTCCATGAGAGAGAACATTTCATGTCCAGTTGTCAACTTCACAATGATATCTATATTAGGTAAAGGAAAATCATCCTTGGGACACGCCTTTTTGAGATCTCTGAAGTCTATGCACACCCCGATACTTTTCTCTGGCTAAGAAATAGGAACTATATTGTATACCCATTCTGGATATGCTACTGGTCTGATAAATCCTACGTCTAGAAATTTCTTCAATCTTCTTTGACCAATAAGGCTATATGAGGATGCATCTTTCTTAGTTTGAGATTTTGCCAAGATCAAGAGGCAATGGAAAGCACAAATAAGAGAGACAATAGAATGACAAGAACAAACTGTATTCTCATCAATATGCAAAATGATCAACTGGATTCACCAATACAATGAATATAGGCCTGCTTATATAGGCAAGGCCATATGGATGTACGCGCACATAAATATGACATGTGGCTCAATGAGAAACAAGGGTAGGTAAGAAATACTAGGGGTAGGTAGGAGAAATAATATAATATTCCACAAGAGGTGGATGACCTACTGAATGTAGAGTGTAACAGCAAAATAAAACCACAAAAGGTGGAATTTCTCCTACAAGCTCTACGAGGAGGGGCCTGGAGTGCCTGTAGACACCCGCAGGTACACTGCGGGGTCGCAGAGCCTGCGGTTACTCGCAGTGACTGTAGGGCCACAGAGCCTGCAGTTACCTGCAAGTACACTACGGGGCCGCAGTGTCTGCGGTTACTTGCAGTGATTGCAGGGCCACAGGTACACTGCGGTGTACCCGTAGTACCTACGGCATGCAGCCCACCCCCCAATTTTTTTTATTTTATTGTTTTTGCGATTTAAAAATAAAACAAAGAAAAAAACACCCCCCCCCCCCAATATTTAATTTTTTTGATTTTTAATTTTCAAAAATTTAAAAAAACTGAAAAAATTAAAAAAATATTTTCAGACCTGTACCTACAAGTCCGTACGACGGGTTAAGAGGGGAGATTTTTTCAACTCGGGGTAACGGAGGCCGATTTCGATGAATTGATAGTTGATCTTGGGCTTTTTGGGCCTTCTGAGCGCAATGGCGATGACGGATTTGACCAAAAATGCTCCAAAATTGCAGATCACTGTCAAGACAAGTCACCACCCTCCACCTTCAAATGGCTCTAGATTTGGCCTTGGATGTCGGATTTGGATGAAATAAAAGGAGATTCTTACTTTCTCAAACCTCCTCAATCTAATGGTAACCTCAGATCTAACCCAGCAAGCTCCAATAATAACCTACAATAGAAAGCTCCAAAATGCAAACCCCAAAATTCTCTCAATTGGCAAACCAATGGCACTCTAATGGCTCTGATACCATGTAGGATTTTGCCAAGATTAAGAGACAATGGAAAGCACAAATCAGAGAGACAATAGAATGACAAGAACAAACTGTATTCTCATCAATATGCAAAATGATCAATTGGATTCACCAATACAATGAATTTAGGCCTACTTATATAGGCAAGGCCATATGGATGTACGAGCACACAAATATGACATGTGGCTCAATGAGAAACAAGGGTAGGTAAGAAATACTAGGGGTAGGTAGGAGAAATAATATAATATTCCACAAGAGGTGGATGACCCACCGAATGTGGAGTGTAATAGCAAAATAAAACCACAAAAGGTGGAATTTCTCCTACAAGCTCTATCCCTATGTGCACACTTCCCTAAGTGTCTTAAATCCAAACTACAAAGAGATGCATTATCCTAAGTTAACTTAAGTAAAGTGTAATAATATCCATAATGAATATTTATTTACACCAACACTTAGCTTTTGCTTCTCTAGTTTTACTCCAAGAGGAACACTATTGTTTGAACTAGGAACACTGCTGTTTGATTTAGGAGTTCTACTGTTTGAACCAAGAACTCTGATGTTTAGACCAAAAACTCTATGGTTTGAACTAGGAATGCTCCTGTTTGAACTGAAAGAGCTAATCTGTTATGAAAAGTGTTAATCCAATGGTTTAATGTTTGAGTTTGAAGTTTCTTTTTGGCTTTATCAATGGATGATGTGTCCGATTTATCATCTAAGAACATAGAAGACAAAATTTCAAATAGTTCTCTTGTTTGTCCCTAGCATCTAAACATCAAGTGTATGCTCCAAAGGCTCACAAAAAACCCAAATTCATGTTGGTTTTTCACAAATAAGACACTTCAAGTAGATCTATCCTAAGGAATTGGTGACAATGTAATAACTCATCCCACAACTTGAAATCTCTATGATGCAAGTGTAAAACCCCTAAAGGGTGATTTCCACTTTTGTCGTTGTCGAGAGGTTACAGATAGGGACCTCTAGGACTGGAAGAATGACCCAATCACCCTCTCACTGGAAGGATACAAGTAGCCTATGCAATGCCAAGGATTCCTGCCTCTCCTCCAAGGAGCCAACTGGTGAGTGTCTTGGGGGAAATCCTTCTATCCCCAGATTTATTATCATTAATCTTGGGGGTGAACAATTTGCCTATCTTGTTGAAACCCTACGCAGCCTTAATGCTTGTTTTCTGTGTAGGAAGGAAGGGCATATTATAATATTTTTCCTTATCTAGAATGCTAGGAACTGGGCTTCTAAAAGCCCTACCAACATTTTTTCTAAACCCATCTCTAACAAAGGTAACCACATTATGCTATTTCAGAAGCCATTTAGCAGTTGGAGGAAACAAAGGATAAGGGATTCCAGGTGGTAACTAGGAAGGATAAGAGGTCAACGAGGAAGAATGCACAATAACTCGCATTGGAAAAAATTAGAGTGTGTGGACATGAGCAGAAATGCTCATCTGCGTCACTCATGGAAGAAGACGTTCTGGAAACTCTGCTTGAGATTAAATTCTCTGTTAATAATGATAGGAATTCTCTCGTCAAATATATCATTAGGAATTTTGAGGGTGTAGAATGGGGTACTAGTGACTTGGGAAGGATGGGGATAGTTTGCCCTCCTCCTTGCAATTACCGCACTCTACCAAAATCCAATCAATTTCAGATTCTTTCTTCTCAACCTGAGCCAACAAAGGAATTGGTTTATCCTTTGGATTCCTGAGAAGAGGGAGATTTCCCCCACCATTGTCAAGACACTGATACTATAATGTCTGCCCCTCCTGATACTAACAAGTTGATTGATCCTGACAATGTTTTTAATGAGATCATCCCTACTTACCCAATGGTAGGCAAGTCAAACCCTAATGACACCCCCACTCTCATTGAACTTGGCATAAATGAGGGAGATACCCTGCAGGATGGCTCCTCATTTGGAAATCATGAGTCCGAAGTAGAGATTGACCTTATTTCTAACTACTATGTCACTAGTGGTGAGGGGGTCTGGGAGAGGAATTTTGGATGAAGAGATTTCTAAAATAGAAACTAATGCGAGGAGAAAAAGAGGTAGACCTCTAGGATCCAAAAATGCATGTTGTGGAAATTTCAGAGGTTGGAATCTCCTGACATGAAGTATATTGTTAGAAGAATGCTTAACCAACATAGAGAATTGGACATTGCTATGCTTTAAGAAGTGAAGGCCATTAGTTTCTTGTTGGATGTAAATTTGAACTTTGTTTGGAAAGATGCTCTAAATTTTTGTACCAAACATGAAAAGGGGAAAGGGAGAGTTGTGATCCTCATCAATCCCAAATGGAAAAACTCAATTGTGTGCTGTGTAATATTTCCATGTAATAGAGAAGTCTGGGTTTCTATTAAAAGTGGTGATAACACATTTCATATTTGTACAATTTATGCCCCTAATGATTATAGGGAGAGAGAGAGAATATATTCCAATGGATCACTTTCTTACCTGACATCCCATGGATCATGGGAGGAGACTTTAACATGATTCAGCACCAGGAGGATAAGAGGGGAGGTTACAAATTTGACTAGAAAGGCAAAGAGAAGATTAATTGGGACACACTGAAAGGGATGAAGAGACTGTATGATCTATTAGAAGGTATGAGATCTTCCCACAGAGGTATTGGGTTTACCTGGTGCAACTACCAAAAAGGGCAAAATAGGATCTACTCTAGACTTGACATATTTTATGCCAACAAGGATTTCTTTTCCTTTGCACATGATCAAAATGGCTTCCTGGTGGGAGTCTGGCCTTCCTCTCTCTCTGAACATCACCCCATTATTGCCCATTTTTCATTTAGAGATGGTATCAAGGTTCAGATTAAGGGCAATAACAAATTTATCCTCAACACAAAACTATTAGAAGATCAGGATGTTCTTGCTACTATACATATTGTCAGGATTTTTAACAGATGAAAGTCTCACTCTAATTCCCATATTACAAGATGGAATGCCTCTATGATCGGTTGGCAAAACATACTTAACACTGTGGGAAAAAAGAAATCCAAGGATGTGAGACAAATTGAACTTATCCTCACCTCCATTCTGGACAAGGTAGAAGAATAGATCCAAATTGACTAGAGTAGTGAGGTACTTCCCCAGTCGATGGCTTTGGCTAGAGATAAAATTAGGAAGCTGCAACATGATAGATCATTAGGAGCAAGGGAAAGTGCCAGAATAGAGAGGCTGTAACAGGGAGATTCGGGTTCTAAGTTTTTCTTTCAGTACCTTAAGAAGAAGCAAGCTAAAGAAAGAATTGATAGGTAGAAGACAAAGATATCTCTAATGGGAAAGGCATCATAACAGTATTCTTGACCTTTTACAATAAGCTTTTCTCAATCGAGGACTCACCAACCTCCATTCTTGCTAGGGAGAGGTGTCGCTCTCTAATCCCTAAGCTTCTTTCACCTGAAGATAATCAAAGGCTAAATCAACCATTTTCTGTGGAGGAAATCAAAAGATCCATTAACTCACTTGGCAATGATAAGTTCCCAGGCCCAGATGGGCTATAGATTGAATTCTACAAAGCCAATATCGACTAGATTGTTGACGACTTGTGGGAAGTGTACAAGAAAGCCACTTGGCAAGGTACCCCTGGGGCTAATATAAATAGAGGCATTATTAAATTACTTCCTAAAGAGGGGGATAAGGCTCTCATAAAAAAATGGAGACCTATCACTCTAATAAATGTTTCCTATAAAATTCTAACCAAAATGCTAGCTATCAGATTTTAAAATATCCTTCGTAGGCTTATATGTGATACTTAGATAGGAATCATTAAAGGCAGATACATACTTGAAAATTTGATCACCCGCTGGGAGGCAATGGAGTTGGCCAATAAATCAGGTCAGGAGGTATCTATGTTTCTTCTTAACTCTGAAAAGGCCTATGATAGGGTTTAATGGAAATTCATCATCACGATTCTTGAAGCATTTAGTTTTCCTGAGGAATTTTGTCACCTTGTCTAGGTCCTCCTCATGGACGCCCATGCATAAATTGAAATTGATGGTTCTATCTCACACACATTTCAGCTTAGTATATTAATTAGGAAAGGTTGTCATCTTGCCCCTGCCCTCTTTGTTATTGCCTTGTAAGCATTATACTACCTGTTAAGAGATGACACCTTATCTCCTAGAGTAAAGAGAATTAATATACCGAATAAATCTGATATACTTAATATTCAATTTGTAGATGATACTGCACTATTTCTTGATCTAGCTAAGAGGAATATGGACTCTTTATCCCTCAAACTTAATATGTTTTGTGATGCATCTGGTGCAAAAATTTCTCAGTCTAAATCCACCCTGCTCAATTGGTTTGATCACCCTTCTGATTGGCTTGTGCTCGATGGGTTTCAGTGGGGAGTTCCTAACAAGATTGTCAGATACCACAAAATTCCATTCTTTGTCTCCCCTTGTCTTAAGCATATGTGGAATTGGATTAAAGGCAAGATTGAAGGTAAACTCACCAAGTGGAATAACTAATACCTCTCTCTTGCTGGGAGAGTCTATCAAAATATTCTCTCCTCATATAGTATTTACTATGCATCGGTGTTGATGTTCAGTAACAAGCAAATTAATAAGTTTCAAAAAATCATCAAAAATTTCTTGGGGTCATATGGAAAAGGGAATAGAAGGTTCACTTAGTGAAGTGGCAGTGGTGTAAAGCTCAAGGGATTTCCTGTTATGGGACTTTTTCCCATGAAAGAATTTTTAATAAAAGAATATATAAATCAAAGAAATTAAAAAATATTATTATAATGAAATTATATAAACCTATGAATTAATAGAGAAGGTGGAGATGGGAGAAGAAGAGAAGAGAAGGATAAATTAAAGGAAGAACAAGAGAGGGGATAGTTAAGGTCTGGTGGGTGGGCATTGGGCATTGGAGAAGGGGCATATAGTGTGTGTCCAACCTGAGGTACAACGTACACCCGGGAGTGTCCTGGCTAGGGCTGTGTTTATTTCATGCCATGAAGGCATGAGGGGTTTTGTGTAAGAACCGTGTCCTCCTGGAGTTCTCCCTTGCCTGGAAACCCTCCTCTGCGTGCAGGAAAGAAGCCTCTCAGTGATTTACAGATATGTATTAATCAATTTCATATTGTCATTGCCCGAATATTTCATTTCTACAAATGATTATCTCAATGTTTTATTATTGATTATTGATGTACATACATTTCTTTTAAATTTAAAAGCTTAATTACATTAGGTTTAACTTAATATTTGATTTATTTAATCACTACAAATACTTAATTAATCATAGGGGAAAAGTACCATTACATTTTGGTATCAGAGCCTCAACGATCTTTACTCTACTAGTTATTAGTTTTGGGTTACTATTATTTTATATGTAAAATTTTACCAACCCAAATTAGAACCCTAATCCGTTGCATAAAGATTTCTATTTGATAATATAATTTAAATAAAATTATTTCATGAAAGATTTAAAGCTAAAGACTCAAAATTCCACTTGAGGACAAATTTTCTTTTTGAAACCATAAAAAGAAGAAAAAAATAAAATGAAATAAAATTAAAAAAAAAAAAAAAATATTTAAAAACTTATCACATTTGGAATCATCTAGTGAAAATTTTGAAAATGTAGGTATAGAGGTTGCAATAAATCTGGTGAATGCCAGTGCAATTTACTTACGAA
>NW_026729324.1:0-2500 GCF_030272615.1 Cryptomeria japonica
ACACTGCGACAAGCTCATAACGGGTGCGATCATACCAGCGTTAGTGCACCGGATCCCATCAGAACTCCGCAGTTAAGCGCGCTTGGGCCGGAGTAGTACTGGGATGGGTGACCTCCCGGGAAGTCCCGGTGTTGCACCCTTTTTTAGTTTTTCGCCGGGCGTCGCAATGCTATTTGAATAAACCTTTTGCCCGTTTGCGTTCTCGTCGGGGCCGGGCCGGGCCGGGGTGCGCTGCCCGCACTACCGCGCGCGCGGGGGCGACACCGAGCGCGCACCCGAGGCGCCCCGAGCACACAGGCCACGGTGCAACCCGGGCGTTGTGCGCGCACCCCGGTGCGCCCGAGGTGCTGCGCGCGCACCCAGGTGAAATCGGTGTGCACCTCGGCCAGTGCGCGCTCGGTCGAGTCGCGCACGTTGGCCAAGGTGCACGGTGATGTTTCTTACTCTAAGGTTCCGCACCAGACGCCCGGGACAGGTGAGCGAAGCTGGGCGGGGCCGGGTGCGCGGCCGGGGCAGGTGCACGCAGCTGGAGAGAGCTTTGGAGCACACTTCGGAGCGCACCAATGATGCGCTCCATTCAAAAGTTTCCTGAAAAGGCAAAAAAAGTTGAGATTATAGAATTTCCCACTTGAGAGATTGTAAAAAAAAAAAATTTAAAATGAAGGAAACGCGGGTGCCAAGGTGTGCGCAGCCCAGCCCACCCTGGCGAAGGTGCACGCAAGGTGCGCACCCGAGGCAAACCGGACAATTAACCCAACTTTCGACTTCGCGCGCACCTTGGAGCGCACTTCGGAGCGCTCCTTGGTGCGCACCAATCTTGGGCACCTCGGAGTGCACCATGGCGCCCACCAAGGTGCGCACCCGGGGCAAACCGAGCTCCGACTTCGTGCGCACCTTGGAGCGCACGAAAGGTGCGCACCATGGCGCCCACCAAGGTGCGCAGCCCAGCCAAGGCGTGCGCATCAAGGTGCGCACCCTGGCGAAGGTGCGCACCCGGGGCAAACCGAGCTCCGACTTCGTGCGCACCTTGGAGCGCACAAAAGGTGCGCAACCCAGCCAAGGTGTGCGCACCCCGGTCAAACCGAGCTCCGAATCGTGCGCACCAGAGGTGCACGCCATCGTGCGCACCTTGGAGCACACTTCGGAGCCCTCCTTGGTGCGCGCCGATGTTGCGCACCTCGGAGCGCACCCGGGGAAAACAATGCAATTAACCCGACTTTCGACTTCGTGGGCACCTCGGAGCGCTCTCGGGTTCGCACCTCGGAGCACACCGAGGTGCGCACCTTTGATGCGCTGCCTTCACCAATTTCCAGAAAAGGCAAGAAAACATTGAGAAGGTGTGCGCACCGAGGTGCCCACCCTGGCGAAGGTGCACGCGAGGTGCGCACCCGGGGCAAACCGGGCTCCGACTTCGTGCACGCCGCACCTTGGAGCACACTTCGGAGCGCTCCTTGGTGCGCACCAGGGCGCGCAACCCAGCCGAGGTGCCCACCCCGGCGAAGGTGCACGCGAGGTGCGCACCCGGGGCAAACCGGGCTCCGACTTCGTGCACGCCATGGTGCCCACCGCGGCGAAGGTGCACGCGAGGTGCGCACCCGGGGCAAACCGGGCTCCGACTTCGTGCACGCCGCACCTTGGAGCACACTTCGGAGCGCTCCTTGGTGCGCACCATGGTGCCCACCAGGGCGCGCAACCCCGCCGAAGGTGCACGCGAGGTGCGCACCCGGGGCAAACCGGGCTCCGACTTCGTGCACGCCGCACCTTGGAGCACACTTCGGAGCGCTCCTTGGTGCGCACCATGGTGCCCACCAGGGCGCGCAACCCCGTCGAAGGTGCACGCGAGGTGCGCACCCGGGGCAAACCGGGCTCCGACTTCGTGCACGCCATGGTGCGCACCGCGGCGAAGGTGCGCACCCGGGGCAAACCGGGCTCCGACTTCGTGCACGCCGCACCTTGGAGCACACTTCGGAGCGCTCCTTGGTGCGCACCAGGGCGCGCAACCCAGCCGAGGTGCCCACCCCGGCGAAGGTGCACGCGAGGTGCGTACCCGGGGCAAACCGGGCTCCGACTTCGTGCACGCCGCACCTTGGAGCACACTTCGGAGCGCTCCTTGGTGCGCACCATGGTGCCCACCAGGCCGCGCAACCCAGCCAAGGTGTGCGCACCAAGGTGCACGCGAGGTGCGCACCCGGGGCAAACCGGGGTCCGACTTCGTGCACGCCGCACCTTGGAGCACACATCGGGGCGCTCCCGGGTTCGCACCGGCGTTGCGCACCGTGGTGGGCACCTCGGAGCACACCAAGGTGGGCAGCGAGGTGCGCACCTTTGATGCGATGCCTTCACTAATTTCCATAAAAGGCAAAAAAAAAACGAGATTTTAAAATTTCCGTTTTGAAAGATAGTGAGAAAAAGGGAATGCTGGTGCCATCTTGAGCCCGCCCTGGTGCGCAGCCCAGCCAAGGTGTGCGCACCAAGGTGCCCACCCTGGCGAAGGTGCGCG